>NW_020955707.1:485739-556397 GCF_003031625.1 Empidonax traillii
AATTTAAAAATCTAATCAAAAGCTTTGATTTCCTTTGCAACTAAATGGAATCAGGCTGTTGGTGTTGACATCCTCCTAGTATTTCATTAGACAATGTGTTCTTAAGATTATGTTCAAAATCAGAAGTTGAGACATGGCCAGATACTGTTGTGAGACAGTATGCTGGCACTCCCATACAGCATAGGTGTATCCAGGCCAGCTGAGTCTCTAGAAGCAGGCCAGACGTAGAAGCAGGGGCTGATTTGTCTTCTTTCTCAGGTGATTCAATTTGCTGTTTAGTTATTGCTGGCTCAGCAAAATAAAGTAGTCTGTGTGGAACTCCCTTTGACTTAAAGGTGGACTGTATGGAGGACCCAAACTGGATGAGGTGACTCCAGGCCGTGTTGTGTTACTGAAATGTGATTAAACGGCAGAATGGCATTTGACAGAATGCTATAATGGGTACTTAACTACCCACTTAATAGATTCAGTGGGAGTTAGTGGGGAAGCCTGAGGAGAATTTGAAGGGATATGGAGATTGCACTTCCACTGAACGTAACACAAATAATGCACATCAAGTAGTTAAAACTATTTCTATGTACCTAATTTAATTTTAAGGTAACTTTTAAAGGATTCTTTTGAAAGTCTAGACTTATTACAGTACATTTTGAAAAATTATTCACTGGATTTTGTTCATGTGTGAGTAAAACCAGTCACAGAAAAACAGAAAATATATAGTGATTTGATGGAATATTTCTGGAATGTACAGTGCAGTCAAATAAATGGATGGTTTGTCCTCTGTCGCTGCATTTGCTTTATGTTACATAGCCACAAAAGTTGTGTTGTCCCTTTTAAAGTGTTCATAAAAATGCCACAGAAATGAGGCATAGCAAGGGTCGCAATTGGGATTCAGAGTTCAAAAAGCTTTTTTGTTTTTAGAGGAGTATTTTTGTGTGAGCAACACTAATTACAGCAGCTTGTGTTATTTAAGTAAATGGACCTTAACAGAGAAGTGAGTAATCAGTATATTGATTATTTTGCCTTAAAAATCAGTGAAAACTTTCCAGTGGAGTGAAGTTGTCATTTACTTATTTGTTTTTCTGCTTGAAAGAAGTTTTCTGTGAAGCAAATAGTGCTGTCTTCTTTGATCTAGTTTTTTAATCCTAATGTTATTTACACTTCTCTGCATGGACACACATGAAAGAAATAAATATTAAAAAGACGATATTTCTCTCATGGTTTCTATCTGTGGAAAGGTGCTCATGTTTTTATTGGATTGCCTGGTGAATTGTCAACACTCTAGACATTAATCTAGAATTTATCCCGGAGAGGTCAGAATTTTTATGTTCTTCAGTTTTGTAAGTCTTGCAGACTTGTTATGCCATCTCCAGTAAAGTTTTGTAGCCAGTCACCGACCTTCCTATCTGTAAATTGAGTCTTGTCAGTGGTCACTCAGAATCTTCTGGGAAGCTTTGAATCCATTTAACTCTCTGAGCAGACTCAGGCATGTAAAAAATGACATGGCAGGGGAAGCTTGAAGATAGTTTTCAAGGACGAGGACTTTGGGTAAAGAGTAGGGAATCATCCAAAATATCCAAGTGTGATTTAAAACGTTGGCTTTCTTTATGTACTGACAGTGTTTATTGGGACATTTTATGCTCTATATCAAAGGGATCAGGTACTTTAGCAGGTGCAAAAAGGTCTGATTGCTAACTGGTTATTGAGATTGGTTCTGCAAATATTTTAAAAGGTTTCTGGAACTGTATTATTGTATCCTTGGTTTGCCAGTTATGGAATATTAAGCTTCTGATCCACATAGAAGTCCAGATTATTAAAAGCCTGTTCTTCATGGGATTGGAAGTATTCCACAAGTGTGCTTGTGCATGAGTGTTTTATTGCTTTCTAACTTGAAGGCACCTCTTCTGAACTACAAAGTCCAATTTCAGAAGCAGATTAAGTCGTGTCACTCTTACAGACATCTTCTTCCTTTTTAGGAAAACAAAGAAAAAAATCCTCAAATTTAAAAATGCTCTTCTGAAGGAAGAGTTTTGAACTCTTCTGTTAGTGGCCAGTAGTGAAGAAAATTATCTGCTTGGCACACACATGAGATTAACAAACTCTGGGGAGGAACTGCTTGCCCAAATATAAAAGAGATTACAAACAAACAAACAAAAAAAATCAGTATCTGGGAAGCAGAGAACGCCAAACAGACAATACATCATGATGCTGAAGGAAGACATATGTTTCCATGCAGTGACTTTCCAGAGTTTTGGTAGATTGGAGGTATGAAATTTGCCAGACCACTTAAGTGTAAAATGTGCAGCTGGGAAGATGACATCTTGGAGTCTGTTATACCTTACATGGGCTGAAGAAGTCAGATCAATGAATTTATCAGCAAAAGTCCTTACACTTTTCCTGTTTTGTCTACAGAATCTCACTTTAAATCAGGACAAGGTTTTTGCATGAATTCTGGATAGTTACATTTCTCTGCCTTATTTTTGACTGTTGAAGCAACCTGGGGAAAAGTAATTTTTCATTGTTGAAGTGGTCAGTGCTACTGCAGAAATGCTTCAATAAGAAGGGAAAGGAATTTATCAGTAAATATGGGGTTATGGGTATTTTGTTGGATCACTTCTGTGATTTGAATATCTTCAGTGATGTGAACTTTTAGAAACTAAATTTAAGGTGATAAGCTAGTTTAAACTTTAAGCAACTTCCCAACATCTCTAACATCACCCTCTGAAAAGAAGAGGGATTTGGTACCTGTGAAATGAACCGGGGGGTTTATAAAGGGGAAGGAGGTAATTTCTATTTGGCACAATGCAGAAGAGCTGTAGAGGACGGGAGAATCATACTGTGCTGTAAAACTGTCAATTCTGTCCTGGGTGGTTTTTTGCAAATCTAGTAAACTTTTGAATTTTTGTTCGAGGTCATCTTTTGACAGTACATTATAGGCTTTTCTAAAGCATCATGACTAAAAGATGAGAAATAAGTAATTCAGGGGGAAATATTTATGTTTTAGTATCTGGGTATGTTTTCATCTCAAACCTTAAAAGATACCAAATTACTCATCAGCTCTGTTATGGAACCTCATCCCTCAGTCCTTCACCTCAAGTGCCACTCCTTCTCCCCCACCCCTTTCAAAGCTCAGAAGGAAAAGAACTGTAGTTTGTGAGGATCTTGCATTCAAATACTTGAGTGCTTTCTGGAAAAATCTGCTGTAAGGTGAAAACATCACAGATTTCTTTATGTACCGTAAATCAGCATCTTAAACACTAAGGTCACCAGGATGAAAGCCGACATCTACGCTATGTTGGCATTGTAGCCTGCCTTGAGTACACGAAGGAGCTCCCCAGTTCTGATGAGCATCTTGTAGTTGTTGCCAAGCTTATCCATTTCATCATCTCCTTTCAAACCTTCCATTTCAAAATTCAAGGTTTCCTTCAGGCTGTGGGCACCATAGTATGTAGGAAACCTGCAAACCAACACTACTGCCTACCTTAAGTACTTCTGAGACTGGTAGTAGAAAGCTGAAACATACAGCCATGCCCTCATACAGGTATTGCAGGTGAGAAAGCAAACAGCAATCTCTTTGATATAAAAAAAATCGTTGTGCCTCAAGAAGTGTTAAGGGAAATAGATCACATTTTGAAAGACCAACCCAAATACCAGTTTTTTTCTGTTAAAGCTGAAAGAGGACACTGATTATTTACCTCCCACTACTGACTTTTCATTGTCCTGCAGACTGCAAGTGTCCTACCTTTCTCTTTGGAACTAGAGAGGGGAATTTTCTTGTTAACACTGCTTCTATACCAGGAATACTTGGTATCCCTTCTGTCAGGTGGTCCATCTGCTAGGCATTTAGTCAAACTAGCAGAAGTTCTTAACATTCACTGAACTTTGGTGGTTGGTTCAGATTTTAGTCTTAGGCTTTAGTATATGTTTCTGCGTATATTTGTTGCTCTAATAATGTTCTACCACTAACTTTACAAATTTCATATAGAGTACAATGACTATAATAACTTTTTCTTTTTCTGTAAGGACAATATAATTCCGAGTGGGAAAGGTCCTAATTTTGTTTGACTTGAGTTTTGTGCTTTGATACAGCTTTATGTATTTGGTGTGTGTGAGCTTGAGTTTTTCCATTTTTAAGGTCCCTATGTCCATATACATAGGAATTAATTTTAGTCTGGAACCTTAATGGGTTTTTCCCCCATAACTTTCATAAAGCTTCTGAGTCCTTTGCAGATTTCTTTTCTTCTCTCCAGGAAAGAGCAGTTTTCATATTAGATATTATGTATTTCATATTAGATATTGCTTCATTTAAAAAGCCTTCATGTTTTTGTACCCCTAAATACAAAATGCACAAGAGGACAACTAATAATATAATCTGTATTTTTTCCATAATAGAAAAATATCAGGAGTAAGTACAGTAAATGGATATCCCACTGCAAGGCTGCTTGCACAGCTTCATGTTAAATGCAGACAGAGCCAGTTGTACTGCTTCAGTAGGCTGCCCTCTTAGTGTGTGTCAGGAGAATGTATGTGTTGGGATTTTGTCTTGTTTGGGAGAGATGCCAAGGGAAAGCCTCACGTTCATCATTCTCTATGTTTGCAGCAGATCTGTGACTTTGTTTGGTGCTAATTCTACAGTGGTGAACATGTAACTGCCTGCTCAAAAGCGTGTGCATGGATACTTTTTAGAAGAACTGTATTTAGTGCCACATTGCTATTCCAATTGCTTTTTGTGTTCTCTGATGCCTTGTAGAACCAGTGGCGAAATTGCAAGTGTAGTTGTATCTACTGCGTGGTTGTAACTGCCAAACGTAATTTAAATGGTTTGCTACAATACTGTTGTATGTTATACAGCATTTCCTGTCTTGATTTGAAACAAGGTTTCCTCACACTCGTTTGCCTCGAAATAGAGAGGTGAAATAATTTTTTTCTCTGCTATTATCTTAAGGAGTTCATTGACACCAATTGTATGTGTTCAGCTCATCAGGGAGAAACCTTTTTTTTTTTTTCTTATGCACTGAGGTGGTACTTAAATTGATTGCATGGGTGTTAACATTTCTAAAGTCAGTTGGAGCTGCCACCCTGCAATTAATTAAAGCAATATTGAATTTTTGCAGGCTCTCTTAAAAAAGGCTGTTCTCTGCCGGAGCAACTTTCAGTTGGTTAGCATATCTGTGATGTTCTCGCTGCCTTGCAAGGCAGAGGTTTTAATGAATTACTGGCAGTACTGTTTAAATTGCAGGCACCTGCCTAAGAAGGTGGAGCTGACAGCATGTCAGCTGTCCTCAGTACTGACACTGCTAGAGAAAAAGCTGGAGTAATGACACTGACAAGGTCAGTTTTGTGAATTGAAGGATTGTCTGTCATTGCCTGATAGAATTGATAATTCAAAGCTGGTTTTAGTGGAGTGTGTGAGAGGAGCTGGACAAGCACATTTTTCAGAGTCTCTGAATACTTGAGCTGTGGTCTTCAGTACCTGGTTACAGTCAGTCTTGGACTGTTATATTGCTGAGCAAACAAAGATACGATTATGTTCTGTTTATTAAACATATTGCACACTTCTGCTTGTTTCCTTTAGCTGCTCAGTATGCCAGCTGTCTGGAGCATTTTCATGCATGCTGCTTTTTTGCTCCTGGCCTGACTTTGTTCTAGTCCTCCCTATTCCTTGCATCACATCCTACCTTATGGTATGCTCTCCCTGTGTTTTGACTTGACATCTGACCTCAGTCTCATCTTGTCCGCTTGTTTGGTATGTTTCTCAGCTTTTCTTTACAGACCTCTGGCCCTGTCCCTGACTTTTTGGAAGAGACTATCTTAGTACAGCCTTTGAATTTTCAGATTTCCACCTATTTACTGAACATGAAAATATGTGGTGATAGTAAAAGTCTGTGTAGCCTTGTGCTCTGTTTTCAAAAGCAGTTAAGAAAAGAGTAGATGAGGAAAGGCAAGTACAGAGCTAGCCTTCCCTTGGGGTGTACTTTCAGCATCCTACTGATGAGAGTTTCAGTTTCACTTGACTTGTTGGGCTTAAACACTAAGGACCTGGTAGCTGGTACCTTACAGGATCTTCAGTTGCTGTTTAATAGGAAAACAAGAATTCTGTCAACTTTTAGTTTGATCTCTAAGGAAATAAGAATTAATAAGACCACCCTGTCTAAGAATTGATGTGATGGATTGAAATATTGATGTCTTCACACACATATTTGAAAAAAGGTAATTGTAAAGAAGATACCAAGTTCTGCAAGCTGCATGAAAATACTCTTTTAACTATTTTGTACCATATAATTCAACAGGCAGGACACATCCATAGGAAACCAAGCTTTCAGTTGTCTCATACCATAATAGGTTTTCTTTGCAAGTAGGTGTGTTGCTGTTTGTGGTGCTGGTAATTTGTGAGGTAACTTGCTGTGTGTTACTTTGGAGCTTAGTAGGTTGCTTTAGGAAGGTTGTAACAGTAAAGCTCCCAGGTTTACACACAACTTGCATGTACAGTTTTCAGATATAGACAACATTAGTGTAATCTGATGTTTCCATCATGTTGCCTTAAGTAAAATCTATCTGCTTGCTTAATGTCTTGTGTTACAGAGAAGACCTTGCTTGCAGCAATCCTCCAGAGCCTTGGAGCTCTGGATTTATCTTATTCCTTGGCCTCAAGCAACCCAAATTCCATCATTTGGGCCCAATGTAAAAGAAACTCCGGGGTGAATGATGGGGATGTTTGGATCTTTTGCTTTCTTTTATTTTTTAATGGTTTTGCTATGGAATAGTAATTTGCAACAGTAGGTCAAACTCAGGGGTAGCATCACTAATTAAAAGTTATGATACTAGATATGGTTTCCCTTGTTATTTTTATTACTTGTTCTGAGTTTGGGGTTTTTCCCCCCTATTTTTTATGCGTTAATCTTTGTGGGTTTTGTTTGGGGGCTTTTTTTGGTTGGTTGGTTGGTTTTTTTAGCTTCCCCCAGCAGTAACCCCAGCTGACCAATGATGATCTTTGCTACCCTAGCAAGGATTGCTCTACAGATATTGTCTAAGATCAGATATGTAGGAATAAGTGCACAGCTAAAGTAACTTTTCTCTGATACACTGTCTCCTAAGCTTTGGCAATTTTTGGGATAAAAGCAATATTTCAGAGGCTGGCTGACTGTTTGGTACCTTGCGGTAAGTTTTGACAGAATAGTTTTCCAGGGCCATAGAAAGATTTTGGTGAGTTGCTGGCTAAAATTCCGGTAGAATAACACCAGAACCAGCAGCTTTTGCTGAGTACAGGACTGTAATTCCTTATAGTGTTTGTTTTTTCTTCACACTTTAAGCACTGGCTGATCCATTAATGCAGCAAGTCTATCCTTGGCAAAAGAAGATTATACAATTAGTGGCACTGAACTCATCCCACAGTGGTTGCAAATATGAAAACTGTATTTTGGGCAAATAGAATAGCCAATATTTTAGTGACTCTGGAACCTTTGAATGAAAATATGAGATAACAAAGTTATTAGAAGGTATTTGAAGACAACCTGCTTAAATAAAAACATGAAGCAGTATATTTGAAGGTGCTTCACTTGTAGTGCTTTTGGACACTGCAAAACAGCTACATATGCTCATTATTTTGAAAGTGGTCTTTGGTGTCCTGGTGGCTGACATGCATGGACTGGATCTTTTGGATTGATTTCTGATTTTTGCTCATGTTCATTTTGTCTCTGGCAATGTGCAAGAGGTTTCCCACTGAGTCAGGAAGAGGATGTCTGAGATATAATTCAGCTGGTATGAGGAACAGGCAAGCAGGTGACAGCAGAGAAAATAAACACACTTTTTCTTTTGATGATACTGAGTCCTCACAATAGCATTGGAATATGGAATATCTTTCATATTTCATATCTTTCCCCTACCTTTAGGGAAGCTGAGCTGTCGTAGAAGACAAAGCTCTAAAAACAGAGACAATCTTACCATCTTTTGAAAACACTTTGGAAGAGGGAGGTTCCTGGTACTTTGCTGCGTTAGGAGAGAGTACAGACTTTTTGAATTTTGTGGCAGGAAGAAATGGCCTGTAGACAGTTACAGCTGTATTGTTGCAGAAAACTGTGCATAATACTCACCATCCTATTTTACATCCTATTGTTGTATATATTGGTCTGTATTGGTCTATTAATAATTGAACTATTACGAAGTGGCAAAATTGTGAAAATGATTTTCCTCGCAGGAATTTGTGAAAATATAGTGCCAAAATAGCAAAACTGGTTTTCCTCACAGGCATTTTTGGAACTATTCCAATAAAACTGCATTAATTCAGCTGAGTATTTAAGTTTGCAGTGTAATATAGTAAGTATGTTCTTCTACCAAAATTTTTGTCCAGAGGATTACTAGGCAGAGGTGAGGTGGGGGGATCTTTTTCAAACAAAGAGGAAATAAAGGCTGATTTGTTTGTGTTTGTTTTCCTTCCTCTTCAGCTCTAATCAAATACATCCGACCAGTATTTGTATCTCGGTCAGACCAGGATTCTCGCAGGAAAACTGTAGAAGAGATAAAGAGGCGTGCTCAGTCTGATGGGAAGTGGCCACAGGTACTGTATTCTGCTACTGTTTGACAAATGGTATTTGGCATTTCCAGACTTTGGATATGCAGTTTACTTTTTTCATTGTGAGCGGCTTCAGATGGTTTGGGGTGGGAGGTGGGGGTGAAATTTCCTCCACCCTCTTTTTCTAGAAGATACAATGTAAGATTCTTACCTGTTTCTCATTGCATTTTGTTTCAATGGGAACTGGGTAAGTACATGAGATGTACTAAATGGACAGACCACAGCAGGTTTAGAAAGTCCTCTCAGTAGAAAAAACTAGATGCTCAGCAGAATACCTGGGGAAGTATTGTGTGTTCTTGCCCTTTGCAAGATTCTGGCATACTGTTGTTTTTTGGAGATGGGATATTGGGCAAGACAGCCCAAGCAGTTTGGATGTTACAGTAACCAGAGCACACCTCTATTGGGCCCATGATGAAAGCATGGATAAAATAAGTGACTCAGGGATTTTTTTCTACACCTAAAATGTGACTGTGTATAACGTGCCTTGGAAGAGAGTAAAGGGAAGGAAGGGATGACTATCTAAGATCTCAAATTTCTTGAAGCATGTGGTAATTTTGCAAATCTGAAGCATTCCTGTGATTCTTTTTTTTTTTTTTCCGATATTGGGATACTGTATGTTTTTTTGGCATTGTTGCTGCTTACAGTGGTTATACCTGCATAATGATCCGCAGAAACATTATAAACAGCTGTAAACAATGAAACAGAGAGGTGATATATAGCTTTTGAACTGTGACTTTCATCATGGATTTGAAAGCAAGCTAGTACCAGACTGAGCAATAAAACTAGTAATGTTAATTCTAGTCCATTTTTTTGTTCCCTTGTGATACGGGTTTTTTGTTGTTTTGTTTGTGTTGGTTTTTGGTTGTTTGTGTTTTTTTGTTTGTTTTTTTTTTTTTTACAATCTACTCTCTTCTGCTGAATTTGGTTCAACTTCAGCATTTTTTGCTTGGTTAGAATTCTGTTTAGGCATCTTCAGCCTCTGTCATTTGGACATCTGTGCAAATGCCAAGTAACAGCAAAAAGAAAATAACTGTCTTTCTTTTCTGCCTGGGAATGGGAATTTTGTTTTGGTACAAAAGAGAATGTGATACTTTTGCCAGCACCAAAACCTTTGATGAAGATACTCTTATGCTCTACAAGTGTTTCTGGTAACTGTTGGAATAAACTATTACTGAGGGCAAGAAAGAGACAAATTCATAGATAAAAATATTGTTACTATTAAAGTAGAACTTTACTTGCCTTGTTTATTAATTTTTTTTTTTAAATCTATCCGAATTGTTTTTCCCTTAAAAATTTTTGCTGTAATCAGTTAATATCAGCTTTGAAAAGATGTTTATAAGTAAATTCACATTGGAATAGTTTTTAAAAGTCAATCTTTTTTCTTACTTGAAGATAATGATATTTCCAGAGGGCACTTGCACAAACCGATCCTGTCTAATTACATTCAAACCTGGTAGGTATTATACTCATTTCTCTGTTCTCTACATAATGTTCTTGTATCTTTGTTTCTTAAAATATAACTTGCATTGTAGTTTGCTTGCTGTTGCAAAAATTGATTTTAAAATCTTGCAATAGGGTGAAATTGGAATAGAAATTTTCTGATGCCACATGAGGTTTATAATTCCACAATTAAACAAAACGTCGTAGATAATTCAGTTTTTTTTCTTTGCTTCTGAGATGCTTATGAACTGGAAGACTAATGTTTCATGCTGGGTTTTTGTCTGTGGTTGTCTCTTTTCTTTTTCCTTCTTTTTCTTGCCTCCTCCATTTCCTATTTTGGGTCTGCCATGCAGCATTTAGATACACTATAAAGCTTAAGGTAGCACCGTGAATCTATTTCAACCTGCCTCAGCATTTGTTGCTGTGTTGTGTCTGGATGATTCCTCTCAAACTCTCCTGTGGAGTTGCATCCTGGTGAAGATGGCACAAAACTTTTGTCCAAATAGCACTGTTAGAAGGCTGGCATTTGTTTACAATTTTTTTGTGACATCCACATTCTAAGCTCTTTACAGTTACCATCACCTTTTTAGCTTATCAGATTAGAAGGGGCTGTAACTGAACATTGCTGCAGCTGTAAACTGCAATTCCAATTGGGAGAAATGCCAGTACTGCAGTGAACCACCAACCTTTTAATGTAAATTTGCCTTTATGTTATAGATAGGGAAATGGTCAGTGAAAAAGCTTCAGTGAGCAAGGCAGGTGTGAACATGGTTTTTGACTCTTCCTGGGTTTGTGCCTAGCTCATTGTGTTCTGGTCTTACTGGGCATCTTGTATTTTGCATTGCTTGCGACTTACGTATGATTATTAGAATATCATGCAGTGAGTCAGCATTGTGATTCCTTGCTCTGATTCATTTGGTTGAAGGAATCTCAGGCTTGTCTCTCAGCTCTTACCTTTTTAGATGAATGAGTGGTGGCTAGGGAAATATCCACTTCTTTAGTTCTTTGCTTTCCCTTTCTCTCCACCTGAATCCTGACTGTGCTTTGGAAACTAGCCTGAATCTTTCATTTAAGCCCTGATTTACTACCTTCGCTCTGTGACATAGACCTTCCAGGCACTATGTATCTTCCACCTCAAATTCTCACTCTAGCTTCCTCTCCTCTGACCTAATATATGCTGCTGTCTGCCTCTTGACTGCCTCACTTTTCCTACTGAAATTTGTTTCTGTATCCATCCAGCTTTTCAGTCCTTTACCTCAAAATTCCTTTCTTATATCTCATTACTTTAGGTCTCTATTCAAATAGCTGCTTTCTGGATGCCTTTCCCCATTCTACTCATGTGGCCTATGCTCATTGCTCTTAACTACATTTTTTTTTGGTTTTATGTTTGTGCAAGCTAATCATACAGGGCAAGGTAGTTTAGTTTTGTTCAAGTGGTAATGTTGTCATCTACCACTCAGAATTTGTCAGCTTTGAATTATTTCAAAAGTTACTTAAAATGTTCTCTGAGACTGAACAGAAAGTGCCACTGGCCATGAGTCTCTGCAGGATTCTATTCAGACAACCTTCATTTAAAGATGTTTATACTCCTTTAACAATTACTACTTTTATGTCTTGACTTACGACTCTGTAAAGCAAATGTAATCCTAAGAATACAGTACACTTCAATCATTCAGTTCTTAATTTTAGTTGGAATATTAGAGAGAACTTAGTAAATTGTTATAAATAATGTAGTTTGAGTAAGCTGTTTTAATTTCTTCATGATAAAAAAATGTTTAGAGGAATTTAAACATCTGAGCAAGGTAGTTGTCATGCTTACCCAGTCTTTGTACTAAAAACCAAGAAAATGCTTAGCAAATGACATAGATCTTGTGCTACTTATTTATCAGAACTGCAGTTTTCATATGAAATGAAGCAATGCTTCTGTATAATAGCTGCAGTTCAATACTTTATAACTATTAGATTTTCCATAGTTAGAGAATAGAAGTTGTGTTAATTCTGTTATTTCAGAGAAGACATATTGCCTATAAATTATTGTTGCTCAAACAAAAATAGAAAGCTTCTTTTGCATAAGCAAGCTTGGATTCCTCACCCCCCAAAAAATTTTTGACCATGGGGAATATATTGCTTACCTATCTTGCACATACTCATATTTTTTTAATCATTTATCAAGTTGAATTTGGCACTGAGGTTTGACTTGTCTGCATGGCAATATATATAAGGGCTAAAGGATAATTTACAGAACGCAAGAAAGCATTTTTAATTATTTATCTGCTGAAAAGATGGATATACATTGTCTTTCTCCAGTGCTTGCTTTTTCAATTACTTTTGAGGCCACTTTCAGGTCTTATTTTTTCACTATCAACTAATTCCAATCTGCCCATTAATTGTTTAATTATTTCTTGCTGCAGTAAACTTCTTCTGTAGCACAATGCACTAATAAACTAATTGTGTGTCATATGTGCCTTCTAGGAGCATTTATTCCTGGAGTTCCTGTACAGCCAGTGGTTTTACGTTATCCAAACAAACTGGTAAGTTCAGCTTGCAGTGTGGCTGGAAATACAGGGCATTTTCCTTTAAAAACATTTGCACTTCTGTAATCTTTTAGGTTTAGAAATTTGAAAATCATTAATAAATTCTTATTGGCTAAGTATATATTCCTTAAGTCTCAAGCAATATAGATAGTTCAAATGTTTCTGCTTTTATTACGTTACTCCTAAACATTGCTCTGAAAGTTATTTGTGTTGTTACAAGAAGTACTGTACACATGAGGCAAATGTCAGTTTCTGTGCAGGATCTGTGTTGTCATGTTCTCCCTGTTACTGCTGGAGAGTTTTCTTAATGTCATTTACAGCTGGAAGATGCTTCTGCACCTCCTGCCTTTGGGAGTGTTAGTCCTGAATTAACACAATTGTATAGTATAGTGTGTTGGGGACCTCTGCACCTTTATATTGTCTGTGTTTTACATTCACTTGGCTAAGGAATGCTAGACAATGGCTAATCTGGAGTAGTCCTTCAATATGAATCGGATTCAGGTAAAATGCAAATGACAGTGCTTATTTACAATACCTGAAGTTTCTTTTTGAGCCCTCTGTGGAGGATGTAAGGAGTATCAGAAGTAAAAATGGGACTACCTTGAGTCTTAGTCGATGCATGTCACATCAGATCTCTCTTACTAGCTCATTAATAACCCCTTGTTCTAAGGAAGGATTTTGTTTCCTCTTGGTACCTGAGTTTCTTACAAATACTTCCATCCATTGTTCTTTCTGTTGACTTACAGCGTAATATAACACATAAGCTTGATTAAAAAAGGAAAGTACCCAAACAGAGTTGATATACTTAGACCACCATTTGCTCTTGACTGAGAAAAGATGTGATGGCGGTCAACTAGTTTGCAGTAACAAACACAGAAATTATCTTTGCAGATGCTGTGACAACAACAGCTATGCTTGCTTGTATTGTAGCAGGTTGCCTGGGGACTTCTCCTTACACAATTGTTTTGTTTTCAGGAAAAAAACCAGTTGCATACTGAGATGTCCTTATTGCTCATAGTACATAATATGCAAAGTTTGTAAACTTGTATTGCATGATCCTAACACTTTATTAACAGAAATTTTGAGGTTTTAACATTGAAGTAAATCAATATAAATGTAAATGAAAATTTTCATCATTTCTTTGTGTTACTGCAAAATATCATAAAAGAAACTGTAACTATTTATATAGATATCCATTGTGAGCTGGCCTGAATTTGTGTATGGGACTTTACTTTTCCCCACAACTTTTAATTGATGTGAAACAGTTTTCAGTGCCTTTCTGAGTCATTTAACCCCCTAAGGTCTACTTCCTAGAGACCTTCCTAAGATTTAATCATTAATGACAGGGGTGCTAATTGCTATAACTACTTGATTTTTACATTAGCTTGGGGGCTGCAGAAGAGTTGCAACAGAGTTAGAATGAGGAGAGGAAGGAGGAATATGATGTGACACATGAAGTTGAGGTTTATTTTGGTTAGAATGCAGATTTAGATTATTTCTGTTATTAAGCTATTCTTATATCAGTCTACAAGGTTTACCTTTTTTTCCTGATTTTCCTGCCCACCCTGGGGGAGGAATGAGCAAGCAAGCAGCTGCGTGGTACTTAGTTGCCAGCTGGGATTTAACCACAACACATGTAAGAACAACATAGCAGGGAGAGAATATTGTTTTTCATACACTGAGACACCATTTTTAGCAAACATTTATTATCCCTGGCTTCCTGCTTGTTGTCTTGTTTAACTACTGCATATTATAATTTTAGGTTTAGAAAGAAACTTCTTAAGATCTTGGCTTAGCCAGTGAATTCCAGGTATGTGTTGTGTGCAATCACCCCACTGCTCTTTACTTGAAGTACCTGCTCAGATCTACATTCAGAGCTCTGAGTTCCACAGTACAGATGAGAACAGTCTTGGATTTGAGTGCACCTGCTGTACTGGGAGGCTTTTTGAGATCAGAGCCTGGGGTGAATGTAGTAGGTGTGGGCATTCTTACATATTTATTTCATTGCACTCTGTTCGAGAACTGGGGAAAGCACTGCTGTTCTGCAGTGGGCTGAAATGTGGCAGAAGGAAAGAAGTAAATTCAGTTCTTTTCTAGAAAATAAATACAGTTCTGGTTGCTGTGAAGAACTCTCTATCTTATTTTTTTTAAAGTCAGGGTTGCCCCCTGGATACCTGTTGTCTTGGGGCTTGTGATTATTTGTGTTAGATGACATCTCTGGTCCTGTATCAGTGTTTCTTTAGAAGTTGTATATTAATATGATCCATGAGCAAAAGGAAATTTTAAGGCTTAAAATATTTAGACCTGATATTCAAAATTTGCTACTGGTTATCTAGTCTGGTAATATTTTGGGTATTGGATGCTTGAGAGCTATTGCCTGTTACCAAAATAAAATGCTGTAGTGTCTTCATCCATAAGTTCTACCGCAATTTGTTTTTACACTTATTTTCTTTGTTTCTTCATTTGAATTTTGTGTCAGAGTGCTGGTGATTATGAAAGGCTGTATACCTATATAAATATCACAGAGCCATTTTAAATGTATTTTTACGTCCCAGTGTCTTCTCTAAGTAACTGCTATTTGATAAGGGGTTTGGCAGCATCTCCTGTGCAGTGTTGGTATGTCAGGGTTGACTGAACATGTAAAAACAACAACCAATCTGCTTTTTGAAGGTTGACATGATTGTCAGTATCTTCTTGTGTCAAATTCAAACTATAGGGAAGATGACCCTTCTCCCTATTTCCTCCCATGCTGAGGGGAAATAACGGGGGATAACATTCAAGGTCAGGTTGGATGGAGCTCTGATCAACATGATCTAGTTAAAGACATCCCTGCTCATTGCAGGGGGATTGGAATAGATGGCCTTTAAAGGTCCCTTCCAACCCAAGCCATTCTATAGTTTTATGTACTTCCCCACAATTCAAGTATTTTTATTACCTAGATACAGTAGTTTCAAAGTGTACTCTGAATGCTATTGAAGTGAATGCTGTCCATAGGGATAAGCTGGTAGCAGTGATAAATATAAAAGGTAACTGGGTAAGGAAAATGCCACTTCCCATTGTCTTCCTGCAGTTTTTATCATAAAAATATTGGATATACTGGTAGCAGTCTGCTATAGCATGGGTCTGCCTCTTGCAGACCAGAATTCTATTTTCCCCTAGAAAATAACATTTATAGCCACCATCCCTGCTGCGTCCTGGTGTTCTTGATGAGAGAAAGCATGCATGTCTGCTATGACATTGACATTGGGAATTTTCTTGCAGGATTGTTGATAAATACATGGATTATTTTTGAGTTTGACTTGCCAGCTAGCCAGCACAAGGCTGGATTCTGAAAATACTTACTCACTGTTCAGTGATCCAGATACTTTTGTGGAGATCTCATTTTTCTTTATTTCCTTCTGCACTGTTGCAATTTAGAGAGCTGAGTTGGATATGTGTAATTCTGTAATGTTCTACAAGGCAGATCTAGTCTCTAGATAAATTATTAGCTGTCTACGCTGGTTTCTCAGGGTTTGTAAATGAAAGTCCCACGTGGAAAGAAACCAAACCCCATAGTGCGTTTACTTGTGGTGGTATCAGAGACATCAAAATAGCCGGAAACAGTGTAACCGTAAAGCTATAGACAATGAAGTTCTGAAAGGTCACTACATGGATAAGCCTTCTTTTTATGTACATATGTTGATTGATATAAATAGAACAATGGCTTGGAGAGTAAGGTCAGTGTATCATGAAGGTCCACTAAAAATTTAAAACTTGACTTTTGACAACTACTTTCAGTCAAACGAAATATGATAAATAAGTATTCTGTCACATAAATCACATTTTTCACCATTTATGGATGGATTTGCTTTCTTTTATTTTTAGTTGTGACAGCCTTTTGCTCTAAATGGTAATTAAAACTTGAGTTTGACTTGGTTTTTCATGGTCATGGCACATGTGATCACATGAACTCTCTAAAATGGATTTGGATGGTAGCATAGAACTGAACTGGAACATTTTCAGTAAGTTGAAATAAATATCTTTCTGATCTGGTCTTTTAGAACCCTGAATTTAATGAGTCCTCTTGCTTTAATGACTTGAACTTTTTTTTTCCCAGTTAGAACAGAACTAATTTTCAGGTTTTTAGATTCTTACTTCTACATTTAAATGTCATCTCTAAGTCTTGTAGTCTTTTTCCTGTACTATTTCTTAGTCTTACAGTTAAAAATGTGATGACTTTTACTGTCATATTGCTTCCTGTTACCTCTTATATCTGTTATATAATCCTTTCCAGGTCTCTGACTCCTTTTTGCTATTTGCATCTAACAAATACTTTCATTGCTATTTGTCCTCTCTTAGTGTTTCACACCATGTTCATTTTGGCCATGCAAAAGTGCTGCTGGTCTTCCCCGAAAGTAAATTTGTAGGTGTAGATGTCTTAGAATGTACCTTTTGATTCTTGGATCAGGCAGGTGGATGTATGGTGTCTGTGTGTAAATACTTTGTTTGAGGTAAGACATAAGGTTTTACCCATCCTACTGCTTTACGTCTGTTGAACAGACTTCCTTACAGTCATCTCCACAGGTCCCAGACACTTCAGGAGTGTTAGAGTGTTCGTATCTATTGCTGGGACATCCAAGTACACTGTAGGGACACTCCGTCAAGCAGGGTGGGTTAAGAAAATAAATACATGTGGACTATGCATATTAAGGAACATCACCTTACAGTAAGTAACTTTCTCTTCATAGCCTTTGGGTGTTTCCTAGCTATGTAGAAGATAGGCTGCTTCCTAACAGGGTTAAGAACTTTTGCAAACAGTGCATTGAAATTTCCATGAAAACATTATAGTCCTATGTTGTCAGTTATGCTGTCTGCAGTATAAAAAGTTGAAAGCACAGTAATTAATCGGAACTGTCATACTTCTTTTCTTAGGACACAATCACATGGACATGGCAAGGACCAGGAGCGTAAGTGGTTTATGTTTTCTTGCTTGCATCATGATTGCTTTCTTCCATTAGTTTTTATTTACATGACTTACAGGCATATATAGTCAAACAATTCCTGGTTATTGGATTGTTCTTTGGGATTAATTTATCTTTTATCTATTATTCCCTAATTATGATAATAATGATTCAGAGAAATCCGGGTATAAACAATGTACTTCTGCTACTTTGATTTTGTTGGTTTGCAGAATGGATTTTAGATTTTTATTTCAAATTTTTTTTTTTTTTTTAAGCCAAGTGCCTGAAGTAAAGCAACTTGTTTCTGCTCTATGTATTTTATTGCCTGCAAATTGATTTGGTATATTACTGTATAAAATCTGTAGGGCTGTTTTTTGAAATTAGTCTTATGTAATGGAAAAAGTCAACTCAGAGAGTTTGGAGATACTGTTTCCATATAACTTTGATTTTGCAAAGTCATGCAATGTAAAATATTAAATGAAGCAGTTCCTGATTTTAAAAAAAAAAAAAAATTAAGCATTATTTTCATGCTGGAATTTGAGTCGATATTCTAAAACGTCTAGGTGAAAGTGAAAACAAGAAATTTTTTAACCCTAAGTAAAGGGAGTTGACTTCTTTTTTAATGCCTTGTATTGTTTTAAATGTCCCACCTGAGATACTGTATTTTAGTAGTAACAAGGAAACTGTTTGGATTTGCCAAGACTCAAGTAATTTAGAATTTTGTCAGTTAGTTTCGCACTTGGGAATCAGGTCTAATTAAGACCGTGAGTAGATCTGTAGACTTGAGGAATTAATTGATAACTTTTAAAAGTTCATCTTACAATTAATATACCACATTAGAAGTAGGTGAATCCGTGATAGTGTATACTGTAAATCCGTGATAGTGTATAATGTAAATAGGCACTGTAGCATTTACTGCATTAAGGGATTTCTGTTCTCATGAGCTCCTACCTCTTCCCCTGCATTTGCACTGCAATTCACCTAAAAAAGTAACTCAGCCATAGAGGCGAAAGGCAAGTAGCTTACTTCCAGCTTAGTGTCCTAACTGAGGAGGCAATAACATATAAGAGGAAGAGGGAATGAAGTTGTAGATGTGTTGCCTCAGATCACTGTAATGTCTACAAAACCTTTATTCTGAAGTGCTAACCTCTGCTAAAAAAGTTAAATTAAATTAAAGCCAAATCTGAGTCTGAGGCACCATGTGATGTTACATGAATTGACTGGGTCAGTTTAAATTACAGCTTTACTTAATTAGGATTAATTCTGCTGAGTGACCTAAAATGTATTTCTGATATCTGAGCAGAAAATAATGTTAAGACTGATACAGTTTTTTTCTCAACAAGTGTGTCTCTTCTGTTTTAGTGTTAGCCAAAACTTAATCTGGAAATGTTGCTGTATCCAGGAGTATTGTTTGTTCAAAGGTGTTGTAACCTATAAAATGGATTGAGAACTTGTCACATACAAATTTACACTTTCTTCCACTTATTGACAGTAATGTTTTTACTAATTTGACAGAATGCAGAGCAGATCAGCTGACTTTACCTTGAAACAAAGGTTGACTATAGTATATAACCTAATTTTTTTCTACATTAGACTTGAGTTAGATAGAGGTTCTATCAGTTCTAGATTTTTATTTAAATTTAAAGTTTAATCTTTTAGGATTCCAGAGAGCTGACAGAGAGAAAAGTTTACTTGTAACTTATTGGAGGGATTTAATGCTCTTAGACAAAGACCTACAAACCAGACTTTGATGTTTCCTATCAGTGCTGTAAACTTTAAATCACAGATTCCACTGTTGTTCTTAATCCTTTAGTTTGCTTTAATGTGTTGGAAGAAGAGTAGGAAGGAAGGAGGGAAAATGTTTTGCACTCCTCTATGAGTGTACAACAAAATGAGTGAGGTTTTGCTTCTAGGAACTGCACTGTATCTGTGTAAGAGGATTTTGAGCAGCCCTCCCCTCACAATGATTGACTTCTGTAACTACCTAGATACTGTGTAAAAATGGGGTTACTAACTCTGCTCCCTAATTTAGGTTTACTAAATCCTTTCCTGGATTTGAACCTTAATGCTTTCCAAGGTCAAGTTGATTCCAGTTATCTTGTATCTTAGGCTAATAAAGCTCACGTAGAATTTCATTAACAGACTTCTGCAGTATAATGAACTTTGATTCCAAAGCGAGGTAATGATAAAATCTCATTGGTTATAATTAATCTTGCCAACTCTGTGCTGAATACAGCATTTTCCTGAAACAGACTTACTCTTTCTTTACACATTATGCATACATTATCTTTTACTGTTTGTCTTCTCGCTTTTGAGTGTTTTTTAAGATGCCAATTCAGTGTAAACTGCTTTAGTTGCACCTTACAGAATATAATGTGTAGAAATACTTTCAAAGACCTTTTCTGTTAATTTTTTATCTGAATATGGTCATACCTACAAGTAAGAATGCTACTTGAGAGCTTTAGAGTAAAATGTACTACTGTTTCACTACATATAAATTTTTTTCTCCATCCCTTCCCATCTTTTGCCCCTTTTAGGTTTGAAATTCTGTGGCTTACTTTATGTCAGTTTCACAATTCTGTGGAAATTGAGGTCAGTAAAAAAAAACCAAACACGTTTATTCTGAGCAGTTTCAGAATATGTAATATTATACTTGATTCTGCAGTAAAAGTTTGTGTTCAAACTTTGTATGTTTGTCTGTAAAAACAGGTTAAAATACCACTTATATTTTAGACAAATGGCTTCTGTGTCTGAAAATGTACTCTAGAAAATGAACAGCAAAATACAGTTTTCCCCTTGGCATAAGACTTTACTTTCTTATTGGTTTAAATGGAGTAGATACATTTCTGACTCTGTTCAAAGAGTCTTTTGTGAACTAATTTCTTGTCTTTTAACGACCTGATTACTATTCCAAGTAGTGTACCAACTTTGCATGTTAGACATCCAAGTATGTGAATGCTGATGTACAAACTAAGGACTATCTTGTAGAGGAAAATTGTGGGTGTTTTCTTATAGGTCGGACATATTGTTTAATGTCTGGATAATTTGTAATTAGGCTGCACTGGTCAAAATGTGAAAATAGGAAAACAGAAAGAAAATCTATCTATATTCTTAACTTTGTTTTGAGGAAAACAGTGTGATCCTAAGGCTGAAGACTATTGTAGTGACAATGAAAAAACAATTAAAGCCATTCCTTTTAAATTGTTGTCTTTATGCATTCTAGACAGAGTAATTGCATTTTTGTGGACAATTACAGTATTTGGAAAGTGTTATAGGATATTTGACAGATGTTCTGCAATTCTTTTGCTTTCTGAATAATGAAGCAGCTATTTAGGTCTGACAGATGGAACTGATGACAGGGTAAATCAGTAGGAAGAACTATTGCATATTTACATACATTGTGTTACAGTAGTGACATATAATGCATGCCAATCACAGTACTTATTATTGCTCTGTGTTTGCTTATTTATGCAGTCAGTTATTCTCAAAATTAATGAATGTACAAAATACCAACCACTAAATGGTTGTATCTGTTGTAGAAATTTGTGGTTTGTGTTATCACTTTAGTTGGATATCATCAGCTATTTATAGCATATATTAAAAAAAAAAAAATTGATTTCCAAAATAGTGACCTTTTTTTTTCGGAAAGGTAAGGGAGTGACTGCCTTATGCAGGGATAGGACAAACCAGTTGGTTGGCAGGATTTTTACTCTACCTCAGGAACGTGTTTTTCTGCCCTAGGCAAGTAAAATGTGTTCTTTCACACAGAAGTGAACACTGCTGAGCTTTCTTGATTTTTGAGACAGCAGCTGCTAGCAGATCCTGAGTTTCTGTAGCTCTTACAGATCTTGCATAATAAGTTATGATCTTTGATAGTCTTTAAAAAAAGCAAACTAACTAGTGACCTTCTAAAGCGGGAGCTGGCAGAGGGTAGAGGAGCAGAGGTGTTTGCAAGGCTGCTTTCAGGTATGAGGCAGAACACTTGAGTTCTACTTGTTGAATCTGGTGGTTTTTTTAAGGAAGTGCAGCAGATTTAGGAATGTAGAAGAAAAACTAGTTGTTCTAAGCCATATTTTTCCCCTGGTCTTCAGAGTTTGTTGCTTTTTATTCCTGCTCTGTTCCATCAGCACGGAGATATTAGCAAATACCAACCGGCCTTGGTACCACAGTTACTGCTGATGATCTGATAACTCAGGGAGACATACAGCAGAACAACAGAACATCAGTCTGTTTTTGATTAAATAATAGCTGGTAAGGTTTAACAGGCAACAATCAGGATCCAAAATTAGTTAGTCTGTGCTTGTCTGCATATAATGTATGTTCTGATATACCATGTGTGTCATCCAGTATATATATTGAGAATCAAGCACCTATGTAGGTTTTATAATAGATTTCTGTAAATATTGGCCCATCTATCCATCCTGTACTTGGAACTGCATGCAAGTAATGTTGTGAAGAAGAACGGAGGTATGATCATCTACACATGTAAATTGTTTTGGCTCTCGTCAGTTTGTTTTGGTGGCCTGTCAGCTTCAGTGTTCATACGTCCATCACAGTCTGCAGCAGCTTGAGAGTTCTTCTGGTTTTGTTAATGCTGTTGAAATATCATGCTATTTATATCTAGTTAGGCATGGACATGTAGAGCACTTCTGAAATCTCCTCATATTCAAACTTGTTCTGTATTTGGATGGATGACTTGACAACAGTTTGCAACTCAAATAAATGGAATAGGACTTGGAAGTTTAAGGAACAGTTTTCCACCTCTGTTAACTTCACAGTCGTTGTCCTTTTGTATATTACATCACACTGATGTATCTGCTTGTAATGTAAACCTAGAAGATAGGAGTCATATGTTTTCAGTTGCAGTGGTGCATATAAAGAAACCTAGCAAAACCCAAAATAAAGTCAAGATTTGTCCATTATATGGAACAGAAAAACACCTAATGGCAGTGTTTGGGTACTGCTGATCATACCATTATGTAATTCTGAAAATACAACTAACTTTAAAGTTATTGAGAAATATTTGCTGAAATTACTTCATATTTATTCCCCAGTTGTTATTTAATTTTTTGAAGACCAGTGTGAAACTTTTTGGTTATCTGGAAAGAGCTGAACAAAAGAATGTAAAAGAAAGGTTTATCCAAGAAAATGCTATTACTTGTAAGTTACTTAAAAATTCCTAGTCTTACTTATGAAAGGAAGATAAAACTCTGCTTGGGTTCTATGAGATAAAAAATGAACAGAGTCTGTTACATGAATTTTCTAGAAGTATGACGTATACTTAAGCATTTAAGAGTTGAATTTTTATTTTTTCTATAGTCCTTTTGTTAATATAATTTTCCTTTTGTTAATATAATTTTGTAAGTAATAACAAACTGTACACAATTTTCACCATAATGCTATAAGAGAGATTGTTTAAAATGTTAAATATTTTTGGTATAATTCAGTTCTCTTTATGCAGTTTCTACCCGTGTATATTCCTTCAGAAGAAGAAAGAAAAAATCCAGTGTTATATGCCAATAATGTCAGACGTGTAATGGCAGAGTAAGTATCTTGTAATACAGAATAAAAATAGATGTGTCATTTTAAATTTAGGATGAAGGAAATATCACAATCAAGTCAGCATAGTTGCCTGCTCACAAAGAAGCTTGTAGTCTACAAAACTTTTTACAGAGCAGTCGCCTTCCTCTATGAGGAAGCCAGGGAGCCACAAATACAGCAAGAATTGTAGGAGCTGGTGGGTTTGGGATTTTTTTGTTGTTGTTTGTTTGTTTGTTTGTTTTTTAACATGTCTTCATATAATGAGCCTGTTCTGCTTGCTCCTGTGGGTATTTAGTGTTTTGGGAGAAAGGTATGGGTGAATTTTAGGAAAGCTAATATAACCAAATTTTTGTTGTTGGGATTGCATTTTAAGCTGTTACTCTTTTAATGAGGTTAAGAATAGTTTCATATATTTGTTATTAGCCTGTGGTTATTTTGAACAGGAAAGACACATCTGTTGGAAACAGGGCACTGATATAATGCAAATTAATTGAAATTAAATATTCATGTGTCAACACTTAGGACACTTGTCTATAGTGTATAATAAAGGCAACATTTAATACTTCTACTCTTTTTTTTTTTTTTTTTTTATTAACCCTTCTTGTTCATTCATTCTTTGTCCTTTCAGTAAATCCTTCATTAGTCAATAGATACTCTTTTTGGTATTTACAGCACTGATAACTCTTGAGAGATGTCTGAATCTTCATGGTCCTGATTTTGAAAGAACTTGTGAAATCTGAATTTCCTTTGTGCAACTTCTCTTCCGTTTCTAAGTTACTGGTTTAAGCCAAGGGCCAGTTTGTAAATAGTAGGTGATAATTCTTCTCTGGTTTATAAGCAGAATGCAGGTCTGGGAGTTTTTCTTGAGAGTGTTAAGGAATATAATATGATGACAGATCAATACTTGATCCATTGTACAAAAGGACCTGTATGTTGGCCTCAAAGGCTTTTGTTGTTAATTGAAGACACTCAGCTGTCACTACGTTAAGTATTGTTCTCAGACTTTGAATAGAAGACCATGTTATTAAACCTTCATTCTTAACTTTGCTCCAATCAGATGACGGATACTGTGTGTTTTAAGGAGAAATTGTGAAAGCCTACAGAAGTTTACAACAACAGGCATATTGAAAACCTTCCCTTCTAGGTGTGCTTAGATATTATTTTGTTTCTCACTCCCATCCCTGAAGAATTAGGTATTTGGGGTAACAGAAGTGGGATGCAGGTCTAAAGGGGATCAGAATAGGTGTTATCAAATACAACTTGCTTTGAGATGAAGAGGAGGCTGTAGATGCTGTGTTGATGTGAATGGGAAAATAAATGTGATGGGATATCAAAGTTTTGAAGTTAAAGTGCAGAATGAAAAAGAATATTGATGCCTGGATACCATGGATAACTATAGGCCAGTTAACACCAACATAGTCAAAAATTATTTACTTCTGACTGCTTCCAGATACCTACTTCTAGTGGGACTTCTCCAGACTTTCCTATTCATTCATGTGGCTTTTGGTACAGGAGATACCAGCTCAGATGCTGTCAGACTATTCTGGAGCTGTAGCAGTTGCACCTCAAGTACCTCAGGTGCCATTTGGTGCCAGCATTGTATTCTGCATTGCTGAACAAAGGGCACTATTGCTGCTTTGTTGAGATTTCTCTTGCTTTTCTTGAAAATTGAGTCGGTGGCAGTGTAACATTTTGTTGTCAAGGGGTCGGGGTCTATTTAGATGTCTACTTTCCCCTTTTTCTCCATATTTTCATATTTTTCTGGAGGAAGAGTAATCCTACTGGATATTTTCCACCATCAGAGGTGGCAATCCCAAAAAATAATGTTGTCTAGACATGAGTCTAGAGCCAGTGTTGTGGAAAGCTTACGTCTTGCTTCTGATTTCGAGGGAACCTGATAGAAGTTGCTGAGTGCGGCAATAGGTACAGTTTCCACTTCTGAAATTGTTTGCCTTCACAATAATTTTTACTTGTGAACAGCTCCTATTAAGTGTTGAACAAAACATTTGACAAGAAGAATTTTAATGGATAATTTAATAAGAATTTGATAAGAATTGGTTCTTATGCTGCTTACTCTTGTTGATTCTTTGAAAAATTTTTGGTTTAACCTTATTTGATTAGCTTTTCCATGGGCAACCACACACAGATGCCAGTGATGGGGTTCTCTAGATAGTTCCTGTTTGCTTATACATATAAACTGAATATCTGATGGAGGAGATGCTGTCATTCTTGGAGATTTACTTCCTTAGGATGTCAGTTTTTTGCAGCTTGGATGATTTTACTTGCCTAAAAAGTGAAATCCAAAGTGTGCCTGGCCGTTTGACTCTGTTTCAGGCCAGGAACAGGCAGTCATACAAGGAGTTGGGAGGGCAAGCTGACCCCAACTGACCGAAGGGACATTCCATGCCATATGTCACCATGTTCAGCATATAGACCTGGAGGATGAAGACGGAAAGGGGGTTGTTTCAGAGTGATGCGTTTTGTCTTCCCAATTCACTGTGATGCCTGAGGGAGCCCTGCTTTCCTGGGGATGGCTGATCACCTGTCTGCCCATGGGAAGTGGTGATTGAATTCCTTGTTTTGCTTCACTTGTGTGTGCGGCTTTTACTTTCCCTCTTACACTGTCTTTTTGTCTCAACCCGAGTTTTCTCATTTTACCACTGTTTAGAGTGTAGAAATTCTATTCTAAAGAAAAAGTAGGTAACTCTTTCACTCCCACTTTGCCAAAAAAAAAAAAAAAAGCTGGTTTGTTACCTTGCTATCCCTTAGGTCTCAGATATACTTGGAAGGAGTATGACAGTTGTTCAGCTTCTATTTAGTTGCAAAAATTCCTTTTGTACATAGATAAGTCAGTGGTAGTGTAGGCAGCTAATTGTGAAAATTTGCACTGCAGGCTCTTTGTGCAAATCTAAAGTGACCTCAGCCATAATTACAGATATAAACTGATTAAATAATTATACACAGACTCATTGGTATCTTATTAACATATAAGCACAATTTGTTTTCCTTTGTTTTCTTTTAGTTTCTCTTACAGAGACTATCTTCAAAATAGGGAAGAATACAGTTTAGATGGTACAATTTGGGGGAAAAGCAAGCTAAAATATTGCAGATTTGTTAATTATTGCATGGGGTAGATGTTTAAACTGAAACTTGATGGAAACAGGACACCTTTGCTCCTTTGATTTTCAAAATTGGAAGAAAACTCAGAACCGAAGTTCTGTCAGCGCTCCTGATTTGAATATTTTATTTTTCTGATATATGTAGTGCTAAACTCAGCATTATAACTACGTGTGTGACACTGGCCAGGAGTTCTGAAGTTTCTCTTTTGGTGAGCCCAGTACGGCAGACTTCCTGAAGAAATACCAAAATGTCATAGTCAAGCTTGCATTTTTCCAGTTATTCTTTTTCTTCATCACTGACACAAACATTTAAAGATGTATTTTTATATTTACAGTACATACTGAAATCAATTAAAATGCAGCGTGTTGGACATGAAACTTGAAAACATCTGTCTTTCTTATATTTCCTCTGTCAAATGTTTGCCAGGATATCTTTCCCCTTGTTGGAGCATGTCATACAGTTAGAGCAGCAACTTACCAGCCTGACATATGAGCATTACATTTTTGCTTTTGAAAAACAAATACTCTTTTCCAGCTACTGATAAAGGCAAAGAATATTACAGATAGTCTTCTGTTTCCATCTTACCTTTTGTCATCTTCTATGCAGTCAAAACCAGTTTTGTTTTTTTTTTTCTTGAAGGCTTTGACAGCATCAGTATGTGATCTCTGCCACTATATGTGATGCAGTAATGCTGGTTGCTGAAGAGTAGCCTTGAGGATGTGGGTTTACAGTAGCTTACTGATCTGTCTCATATTTATATGTTGTTTTCAGTGACCAGTTAAATTTAACTTTGGAAAAGCTGCTGTGCTCTTTGCCTGTGCTGTCTGAAGTTTCATATGTGATTCTGCACAGGTACTGCTTGGATGCTCAGCATTCAACTTTGAAATTCAAGACTTTTTTTTTGGCATTTTTATACCATCTGAGGCATCCCTGTACCATCCCTGTAGGTGTTCAAGAAATGACTGGACATGGCACTTAGTTCTGTGGCCTCACTGACGAGGTGGTGATCAGTCAGGGGGTGGACCCAAGGATCTCAGAGGTCTTTTCCAACCTAAAGGATTCTGTGCTTGGTTTGGGTTCCAGGTCACATACAAAAATGGAGATTTGCATTCTGTTCATTTCCGTGAATGCTGTGGTTGTGGCAGTTGGGCAAACATAGTTACAGAACAGGGTTAACTGTGCAACTTCTTGCTACATTTATTTTCTCACAGAAGAAATATATTTTGTAAAGTTAAGTAATAATTTGCAGCAGTTTGGTTTGAGCTAGATTTTTCGATGCTGACAACACAAGGAAAATCTGCCTCATTTTTCACCCTTGAAGATCTGTGATGTGCAAGTCTACAAGACCAACAATTACAGGACCCATTTTCAGCCAGGGAGAAGTGCAGCTGTTGGAAGCTTCTTTTTCTGTCTAAAAATTAAACCATCATGAGATACTCTATTCCTAATGTGAACTTCAGACTCATGACTAGACCTTCATTTGCTTGGAGAATGTCACAAAGTAGTAGTCTGAGGAGAGAAAAGGGACTATCTACTCTGACCTTCCAAAACTAAATAGGTAAAAGCTCTTCAATTTGGGAAAGCATTAAAAAAAAAAAAATAGTTCAGGATTGTTTTCAAGGTCAGCAAAATTGATGGGTGTTCTGGAAATGCACAGTAAGGGATTCCATAGCAGAAGAGAGAGAAAGCACTCAACAGTAGATCAGCTGAAATTAAGTGGAGCAAGTCTTTAAAACATGCACAAAATTGTGGCATTCACTATGAGATACATAAAGTGACTCCATCAGAGCTGAGATATACTGTAAAAAAAAATGTGGTTAATCAGTGATTCTAAAACATGGCAGTATGAGTGGTCTCTGGTTCAGGAAATTTCTGTACAAATGACTACTAGTAATTGGAGTTATTTGTCCACTGTGTTTTGTCTGTCTTTTTGCTGAACATATGATAATGAAGAAAAATAACAAATTTGATGTCATCTTAATATTTTCAACACCTTATAAAGTTTATAGCTGATTTATAGAGGGTTTTTTTGAGCAACCTGTGAAGTATTCTCTTCATTAGTTTACAGTTCTGCTTATTACCAATTTAAAACACTTCTAAAGTGTTTTTGTTGAAGTGTGGATTCAGAATGTCACGATATTGCCTGTACTATTTTCTCTCACTTCTCATAATATTACAGCAGTCACATTCTGTTTTATGTTCAGCCTTTTGCATGCATAGTGGATTGGTATGCAGAAAATGAGAAAGTTGATCATTTACTTTATATTATGACTGCACAAGTGTTAGGTATGGGGAGCTGTTTGGTGTTGACATCAGGGTATAACAAGTGCAACTGTTCTGTGTCATAGATTGAGTTTGCAGGAAAGCTCCTGGGGTTTTGTTTCATTTGGGTTTATTATTTTTAGTGACTTCCTGACTTTCATGATATCATATTACATGAAATTTCAAAGGTAAATAGCAAGCATTTCAGGGAAGTCAGGGAGGGAAAAAATCTCAAGGTTTGTCGAGCCAGACATGCATGTCAGGCCATACAAATTTGCTGAACATTAAAAAGTCCAGGCTCATGTTAACTGGCTGTGCAAGCAGAGGTAGTATGAAGAGAAGAGAAAAAAAATGCTTTTAAATAAAGATACGGGAAAAGTTGTTTTATTTCTAGTTTATTAAAAATATGGAGTTGCACTTGTGGTTTTCATCTCAAATTGAAATTATCTGTTTTCTTTGGCTTTTTTTTTTTTTTCCTGCAGTTTGAAGTAGAGAAAGGTTGCCCTGGAGATAAGTTAAAATAGTTTAGTAACTGGTTCTGTAGAAAATCCTGCGAGTTGCAGTTGTACCCAGGCCTTACAGGGAGCTCTAGTATGCCAGGCTTTATTCTAAGAAACTGCAAAATTCACTATTCTTGTCACAAATAATAAAGTTTATATGTTCTCCAGCTTCAGTTTCTTCGACATTCTGAGCTGAAATCAGGGTCCTATACAGCTTGTAATTTGTCTTCTGAACTAAAGAGCCCCTTGGACTCTATCGGGCCTTGATTGATTCTATGACTGAACTTTGCTGTGAGTTAAAGTTGTTTCTTCCCTTCTCTACTTCTGATCTTTGTTATTGTGAAAGTCTGGATGTGTATATATATATATACACATACACTGTTTATGTCCATTTGTCTTTTTTTTTTTTAAAGTCCAATGACTGGAAAATTGCCAATAGGTGAACAAGAGAAGCTGCTTTTGCCATTCTCAGTCCTGTTTCGTGTATGTGTTGACATTGAGCAGGTATTAGTAGTATTGGGCATTTTCCTATACTGGCCCAAATACCATGTCTTTTATTAGAGATGCACAAAGCTATAAAAAGATGATGGTTGTCATTCCCCCTGGTGGTTTGGCTAAGTCTGAGGTGATCCCTGCTTTTGTTTTGAATTTGTTCTGTATCTTAAGTTTGGGTTTGGTTGTTTGTTGATTATTTGTTTGGTTTTTTTTTTTAATTCCTCTTCAGCTAGACCCGTTCAACATGTTCATGGACCATTATTTATAAAGGTATTTAAATCTGGCATTGGTTCTGGGATGGCAGTCAGTTTTTAACCCTCCTCCCAGGTTGAGTGCCCTCATCTTTCCTGGTCATCTTTCTTTTGATGTGTTTGAAAAGTGTCATGCTTTTGTTTTTAAAAAGTTATTATTTCTTGCTTTGGCTTGCCACCTTATGGTTATGTTTTAAATTGTCTCTCTTCTCTTGTTTTCCTTGAGAAGGTTGGGGGTTTGGTTTGGTTTTTTTTCTAAGTCTCTTCATTCTCATTGCCACTTTTAATCAGTTTGAGTCACACTAATTTTTTTTTTTTCCTTTCAGAATCTTATTTGTTAAATGTTTTACTACTTCTCCTGATTCCCTAATATGTGCAACAGAGGAACACTTTATCCTTTCAGTTTCTTTTAACTTATTTTTAAGCAGCTTCCTCTTTTCCATGTAGTTGCCCTGTGCTTTAGCTAATTGCCTGTAAGTTCCTGTATTTCTCTTGCATACTATACCTACTGTGGCCTTAAGAACTGATGAATTTTGGTGTAATGTGCTTGGCTTGACAAGATCTTTGTTTGTTATCATATTCTTTTATGTATACTACTCTGAACAGTACTGCTTATAGCATGTCCTTGCTGACCTAGAGGTTCAGCTATTTCACTGACAGTTGACATGGAAGGCTCTAGGGATGATTGAGCGCACAGACAGTTCAAAAGAAGGGAATGGGAAGTAATCTCAACTGGCAGGATAGATTCTGTCTCTTTCATCTGCTTCTTTTTCTTCTTTTGAGGAAAATTGATTCTGTATTGTAAAATACCAGTGATTCAATCTTTTGTAATACCCTGTATTAAATACTGTAAAACAGAAGTTTTGACAAAAGTCATGGTACCTGATCTCTAAGTCAGGTTGAACTTGGAAATGGATTTAAATCCCCACAGCATGGGGGAGTTCTTCATCTGTATTTTACACTATATGCATTGCTATGTTAACTCTAAGTCTTTGGGATGAAGTAAGGTATCACAGGAATCTCTTTTCTGTTCCATGAAGTGTTTACTGTTTTACAGATAGTACTAGGACACTTTGTAGGAGGAGGAACAGGAACACATAAAGAAGAGAAAAATTTGGAGGAACTGAATTTAATTGCTTAAGATCACCAATATGAGGCAATCCAGTCTTCAACAATCTGCATGATTTTGACTTCTCTATGTACCTGTATATTTTTGCTTTAGTTGGCCTTGTCCTTTTTGTTGTTTCTTCTTGGCAAGAGGAAGGCTATTGATTCAAGATGACTACCTTTTATGTCCTTCTTTTATTCATAAATAGCTTATAAATAATACCTATTTTTAGTGAATTTGGTACTTTCGAGGTTGAATATCTATTAGCAAGGTGTTCTTCCTGAATGTTTGACTTTGTCAACCTTAAAGAGAAGAGTGAAACCCTGACCAGTAGCTTTAAGGTTAAATGCATGTCTTACTAATATCTTGGAATTCCTGAAGTTTGATAATTAATTGATGAACAAAAGAGCTTATGTTGGCTTATGTTATTTACATTGGCATTCAAAGGCTTTAGAATGAGATTCTGAGGAACAGACTGCTTAATAGAAATTGTTCATTGCATGAGAAGCAACTGCCATTAGAAATCGAACTATTTATAATAAAGCATAGAATTGAATGCAGAGTTTTCATCAAAGCCAGACTGACTGTGGCATGCCTTGGGGTTTTGTATCGATCTTGCCATTAGTGTATATTAACTTCACATATGAAAAAGGTGATTAGCAGTCAGTTAGAAAAACTGTAGGTGGAAAGAATGAAGGTAAGTCAATAAAAAAAATTCTTGAGGTTTCATTAAACTGGGAAAGGCTGCATAAAGGAGGTAATGTTCCGTATTAGTATAAGTAAAATCAAGTATGGTGGAAATCATGGCAGATGAGTAACTCATACAGAACAGTGTTTCCTTTCTAAATTTTATCTTAAACTGAAATCTTAAATGCCTCTTCCAAACTAAAATGTCTTCCTCTCAACTTTGCATAGCAAATGAAGGGCAGCTACAATATCAGGATTTCCTTGGAGTGTGTTGTGGTGCTACTATTACTACAGACCATGAAGTTAAAAGTAAAGCAAAAATGAATACACAATTGTTGATACATAAAAGCTGGAGAGTATTTTTTTCTTCTACCTTTCTCACATCATACACTTAAAAATAGCTTGTGTTTGCGTGGAGATTAACTCTGCTTGCTTTTATATGTTATGTTCTAGCAATTCTTTATAGAGAAATGTCACCTGTCATATAATACTAGTATTAGCTGAAGGTAGTAGCTGTTCTGCTCAAGTGATTACACTGACATTAATAAATTAATAATAAAAATATTGAAAATAATTGATAAATATGTATTTGTGTTCTAGATTAAGAATCTTGAAACCCTCATTATTCACTTCTCTGAAAATATAGGTGAATTTATATGTCTATGAAACTGTGCACTGCCTAATTTTTCCCTTTTGTTCTTGCATATTTGTATGGCCTCATAAAGTCAAAATAGATGTTTTGCAATGGATCAAGTCCATATTTCATTCTGTCTATGTGAACTTACTCTTATAGGCTGTTTCTTATAATTTTTTGGACTAGAGAGCATAATACGGGATTTTTTGCTGTTAAAAAAGTGATGATCGTGTTCATTTTTCATAGATTGTCTTATTTACAGTGTTTCTTTGGTTTATTTAAGGGCGTTGGGAGTTTCAGTGACAGACTATACATTTGAAGACTGTCAGCTAGCTTTGGCTGAAGGACAACTTCGTCTGCCTTCAGATACGTGTCTTTTAGAATTTGCAAAGCTTGTGAGAAGCCTTGGGTGAGCATATACAATATTTATATGTAAGGTGCATATTTATTATATATCCATGTTTATACAGTTTTTCCTTCATATTAAAATACTGCATTTATGAATATATATGGAATGTTGTCATAATATGATCAAGGAAACACCCATGTAAAATAAAATCATTATTATAATTCACCTGCAAGCAGCACCTCTGAATCCTAATGATTGTGAAGTAGGTTGTAAAGTTCTTATTTTTTGCCTGACAAGTCAGCAGAGTGAGTCTGAAGCGTTCATTCCTGAGCAAAACTAGAAGACGCTTTCTGAAGAGGGTCAGGAATACTGTGGGATTCCTAATATATGTTACAGTTAAGAATCAATTGCCTTTTCCTGGGACATTGGTGAAGGGAAAACGAGGGCTGCCATGGCAGTCTTGTGACTGGATTAACCTCATAATAGTGAGGACAGAGGGGTCACCCTTTCCCAAGAAGCAGAAAGTGGTAGTTGATCTTTTGAGTAGGTTACTGCCAGATGGACTTTCTAATGAAACTTTAGCTCAGTATATTCAGCATGGATCTTCTCTTCTTTCTTCCCATAGTGTCATTTCCCGCTGGCTTTACCTTTCAGAAAAGCCTCAGCAAACTGGAAAAATTCACATAAATCAAATAGTAGAACTTGTTGCTGGTGTTCTCCAGTTTTTTTCCTGCTTCTCCAGTAATCCCGTTGAATAACCACAAACTAAATGTGCAGTGTCATCCTATTAACTGTTTTAATATGCAAACACCTTTTCTGATTTTTTGTCTCATCAACTGAAAGTATAGAGCACAGTTTGATGTTTTTATTCTGTACCTTTATTTCCTTCCACTGTTTTTTCCTTCATCTTCAGCTTGTGTACATAAATGAAAATAAAAAAGAGCAAAGCTGTATTGGAGCATAAGGAATGTAGGACAGCTATACATTATGCATTCAGATGATAAACATATATTAATCCATTGTAAGGACCTCCATCTGAAAAGACTTCCATTAGGACAGGAGAGGCTTCTAAGGGCAAAAAAAGATTCTCACTTTGTTTCAAAGGCTCTGAATTTACAGTACCAAGAAAAAATAGCAAGCGAAACAAAGCAAACCAACCACCCACGTCTCTTATTATGCAGCTGATAATCCCAGGATTCAGTTTAATCCTCTTGTTAAGTTGTCTGGCTTCTGTCTGCTCAGTTTAAAGCTGTTCTTTCAAATTATGCTTTTCTGGGTTTTTGTTTTGGCCTCTAAAACAGTTACATGCATTTGTGATTGAGGTTCCCTGCAGCCCAAAAGTTCCCTCTCTGGTTTGAGAAATTATTCATTGGTGAAATATCCTGTCTGGAGTTGAGTATGTGCCAATTAGAAGGCTATTATGATGGTATTTTTCTGGTACAGTTGGATGAAATTGTAATATGACTTCATCTTTAATGCACGTTTGAAGAGATGTAGTCATTTTGCTGTTTATTCAAAGGTTTTGAGGCCAGGGAGGCAATAAGAGCATCCACTTGCTTAGCTAAATTACTGGAACAGTAAGTTTTATCCAATGGATTTTTCATCAAGTGTTAATACTTGCTTTTGACCAGTGACATACCTTTGAGGTAACATGCAATTTTAAAAGATTTCTTTAGTGAGACAAATTCAGACTCCTTTTGGTTTACATTCTTTGAAATCAACTTACACCTCAGTTTGCTACACTGGAGAGTTATTTCTGTGCACATTATATATCTAGAGAATTCATTGTCATTGTCTGAAAAATTTGCTTAGTCTGTGCTCAGCTGGATGGGATTCAATCCAGAAGCCATGCAGCCACAGCAGTGAGTTCTCATGCTTCATCTAACGAAGAGCTCAGGCTCTGTTAACGGAGCTATACAGCTGGCTGAAACTCAGCTGCTTCGCACTGAACTCCTTGGTAAAATGACTGCTTTATCAAAGAGATCAACTGATCATAGACTAACCTTCTCAAATTGTGCTTTCATTAGTCCTCAAGCAGTCTTGCTTCTCTTGAGACTGATAATTTAGGTCTGACCAATGAGCTGATTGCTAAGCTATATGCAGTGTGTATTATAGCTTTTACACATTGTAAATCCTCTGCTTTTTTTTATTATTTACTGCATAAACCCACTGTTTAAAGTGAGTCTCTATTTTTACTTGGGCTGGGTCTATTACCATATTCTAGACATTGAACCTTGTTTGGGTTTTGTCCCTTACTAAAGATGTCTTTGGATTATCTTCTTCAGGAAGTGTTAATACAGTTAATTAAATCACATCTCCATCTTTTTATGAGATGCTTTATGGTAGTTGCCTGCAAGGAGGTCCTTGAGTTCTGATTTGAGTTGATTTGTTTTTATTCTTTCAAACTTCTGTTTGTTCTAATTCCTATATCCACGTTGCTCATGAACTAGAAGGACCTTCCAACTGTAACTGTTGTTCCCCTTTCTTACGGAACAGTGGTTTTTAGACCATCAGTGGTTTTTACAGAATTCAGTTTTCTAATTTTTTTTTTAGTTGTTATTGTTCTCAGTTTTAATTGTTTTGTTTTTTTGGAAATAAGAGATATCTCTCTTTTCTAAGAAAAGAAAAAACCAGATGGAGCACATATTGCAAACCAGAGTAGAATTTTTTTAGTAACTGTATTCTGCAGGCTGTTAGATGGGGCTTAAGTCAAGTCTTAAGTAACCTGAAATTTTGTTTAACTAATTCTAGTGGTCCTGGCCTTTTGCTTTTTTTGGTTTTTTTTTGGGGTAGGGGGGGTTGGCTGTAAGGGAGGAGGAGAAAAGAATCAATAGATTAAGGATCATCTGTTTGCATATCCCATGCTTGTTTCATATTTTTTTGCTTCATGGTTGCTTTATCCCAAATCTTTCACTTTTAAAACCCTAGGTATGATTTGGAACACATAGCAAGAGTGGATGTGTGCTACGTCCATCTGTTTTAGTCACTGTTTTCTACTTCCTGATTTTTCTTATTAATTTAAAGTCTTTTTGGAAAAAAATATTCTTTAAAAAGGAAGGTTATGCATCTGTATTCCCTAGGGGTTTTTTTCAGCCTGGCAGCACTCATACTTGTAAAGATGACACATTTTGTCTTTCTGCATGGTAGTTGGTTTCCACTTTGTGCATCAAAAAGCGATCAGTATAGAAAATACAGCAAAACTATCATATGGTAACATGGTGAATGTGTGTTTTATTATTGGTGTACACGTAGCACAAGACTCTTTGGTTTGGCAGGTTCTTGATGTGGTGTATGCCTTTAGTACACAGACTGTGAGGTTCTTTGTGCTTTTCACTGAAGACAGCATGGCATTGCTGACTATGTGTTTCAAAAAATACAGTTTGCACCACATTATCTTTTTTAGATCGTATTTCAGGAAAATCCACTCTTCTTACCTTTTAGACTTCTTTGCTTTTGCAGTAGGATTATTTTTAGTAATTTTTATCTTTAGCAATGGGCAGCAATTTGGGTTTGAACTCTTTTTGAATTCTCTTTGCTTTCCTGCCCTGAGTATTATTGGCATCTTGTACCCATGTGATGGCTACTATTAATGTCTGCCCTGGAGGAATATTCAACAACCTTGGAGTGCCTGCAAGGTTTGCCTCCTTACATACTCCCTGGCCCTGGTGAAATTCAATGAAATTCAAACCCACTGGTTTTAATCAATTTTGCCGTCTCTTAGAAGCCTTGGTATTTTGGTAAGAATGGCATGAATTCCTGACTACTACTCTCCAGTATTATCAAGTCAGTTGTGAGGATCCTACTAGACAATGCTACTATAGGCTTCTAAAAAGATCTGTAAGGAGTAAATAATTACCTCATAGGCCTGATGCCTGTCTTTTCTTGCTCAACAGTCTTTACTATTCAGGCTACAATGCCAACTTCTGCTTTACATGTGTGCCTGAAGTGGTGGTCCAGACTGTCGGCAGAATTTTTAATCCCCAGTGTAATAACCCTCACAGCTAACTAATAGTTCAGTGACTTCAGAGAGTTCAGAGATCATCTATTAAAAAAAAAAAAACACCACACTTCTGGAGGATGTTGTCCATCTGCATTTCTGATAAAAGCAGTACTCAGAGTATTCAAGAAGGTCAATTTTGCAGCTGTTCAGTATCCTTTCTCCATTATGATATGAAGTAGCACAGAAGTACATCAGCAGACACAAAACTGAATGTATTGTGCTTTTCTGACTTAGGGCATGTTTCTCTTTGCTTGCAGTTTACAGTAGCTATCTACAGGATCCAGCTGTTCTTCCAGCTCTGTGAGACACTAGAAGGTTTTTGGCAGGTTCCCAGCATGCAAGAAGGGAGTTTGTTTTCAAATAGTCAAATGCAGCTAAAACTAGCTTACTTGCTAAAAATAGTGGTAATTATGCTGAAAATATTCTACCTTCAGGGATCTGGTTTTCCTTGTGAAGTCTGCTGTGAAGAATTTAATGTTCAGAATTTAATGTTCAGAATTTAATGTTAATCTTGAAAAATGTCCTTTCCATCTTCATGGACTCAGGAATGACTTTTTGTTCTCTTTAGTGTGCACTGACCTAGAAAATAAAGCAAACCACCACAACAGCACATAATGTTTTTTATCATAAAGCCTAGATCCTGCGTGGATGCCATTAGACCAACAAGCATGACTTCATCAGTAAAGACATTTGCTGTTGGCTTTCTAGCTTTTATGGCCTTCATTGAGATAAAAGTAAAAATTGTAAGGGAATTGAGACATTCAAACCATTTCACATTGGTTCAGAACCTATTACAAGACTTGGACTTGGTTTCAGAAAACTTTAGCATAGCAGCTTTGATCATCAATACATCAATTACTTTCTGATTTTGAAGGGCTAGAGGGAAGCCCATCTTGGATTACCAGAAGTGTAATGCAGATATACTCAAGTTGAAGCAGTGTTTGCCTCACTGATCCACATACTACTTTTGAGATTGGCATGCATCTTCTGTATTTAGAAAAGACAAACCACAAGATGTCTGTAAGTTTTGTGTTAAGTGATACTATTTTCCATGCAAGGTTTTGCCTTCAAACTGTATTTTAGCTTTTCAAATTTAATTACTGATGAAGAGGACATCTTGCAAGTCTTGAATACTACTCACCAAAGGGGTACTCCCTCAGTTATAGAACGCGAATTTTGAGTCAATTCATTGCAAACCAAATCTCTCTGATTTAGAGACAGATGTTGGACTATATATTCTGTGTCAGTGGTGGCTTATCTCAAGGAAGGATTTGGATGCCAGCTGTCCTTACACCACAGTTGAAATCCATTTCAGCTACTACAGTGGCATGTATTATCTGTGGACATTTCTTGCATGTAATCCTGCATGTGAGTAGCTGAGTTCTGTGTGCATCTCAAATCCTCTATGGATTTTTATTTTATTGTTCCTTTTATTTTTCTACTTCGTCATGAAAAGTGAATCTTTGCAGAGGGGTGTCTCACTCCTCTTTTCATGCTGTCTAGAACTAAATCTTAAGATAGGTGCTTTAATGCTAGGATGAAGAACATACAAATGTTCTGTGGGAGCCATGGGTCTCTGGAAGAATTCTTTCACGACCTTCTTCAGATCTTATAATTCAGAAATACAGGACTTGGCATTATTTAGGTAGTACATATTTGGTCAGTATAGGTCCTGACAGACAGCATGGTAGTTGTATTTTTACTTAAAAGCCATGATGTTTAGGAAGGGTCATTACAGCAAGCAATCAAGTTCTGGAACTGATGTAACAGATAATCTTCCTATCAAAAATGCTCTTATCTTTTTTCAGAAGCTCCTGAGAATGCTGATATTAAGCATTTTATTCATTCTTGTTACTTGAGAGGAAGCTGCTGAGGAGTCCCAGCTGCAGCCTGGGAACAGTGAGCTTCTGAGTTCTGCAAATAACTGCTTTTCCCTGTCTGCAGCAGCGAACAGCAAAACAGGCAACTTCAGAAGGATATTGTAGGAGACTTTATTGGCTTCTTTTGTCTTCAGACTGGAAAGTTTGGATGCCCATGTTACCCTAAATCACTTCAGAGGAAACCTGCTGATCAAGATGTGCTTGATGTTGTATTAGGGAGAGAATCTACTTTTCCTTGCGTGCCTGCAGCACCATTTATTATATTGATTGTAAGACTGCAGAAACAGGAAGCTTGATTTAGGGGAAAAAAAAAAAAAAAACAGCCACCCTGAAGTAGATAACGACATAATTATAAAGCTGTTCATTCATCAGTCAAAATCTGGTTTTGCAAGAAGAAGGACTGAGGAAATTCTGTTACTGTATGCACTGTTATGATTTTGTGTAGGTCACCTTATAAGGGTGTCCAACTCTGGACTGAATGTGAAAAATGAGGACTGACAAACAGGATTAACAGTATAATCGCTATTATGTAATCCCTGGTTTTTTTTTTTTTTAGGCAAGATGCATCAGGTCTTTCCTGTTCAGTGACATTAGTAAATTCGGAAACATAATTGGTTTATGTTACTGTCCTACAATACAGCCGTATTCAGGTGACCTGAATTCCACCTAGTTTCTCTGTGCTTGGTATTTATCAGTTCTAGACTGTGTTTCTTCATGTTGAACTGCTTACACATATGACTTACAATTAAGGTAAAGGACACAAGTTTATGTCCAGAGTTCTTAAACCTTTGTAGTAACTTCTAATACAGTTCCCTGTATCAGAACTAATGAGAGCCTTAAAATTATAGGAATCCAGTATTTTATTAAAAAGTTGTGTAATAATTCTGATTGCAGGTTTTTTAATGCTTTACACCATTATCATCCATTGCTTCATTTGGTATATTAAAATGTGCATTCTTAAAATTTGGTTTATTTTTGAAATGTGCAAAAATAATGCTTTCTAGGCTGAAGCCAGAAACACTTGAAGATGATCTTGATAAATATGCTGCAAGTGCCATGAAAATGAAGAAAGAAAAGGTTGATCTTAAAGAATTTTCAGCATACTTGGAATTTCCAGTTTCTCACACATTAGAAAGTATGTTCGCACTTTTTGATGAGGTAAGCATCAACATATAATAAAAATGTCAATACTTTTTGTAAATTCCACTTCAGCCTACTTCTTTTCCAATTGCATTCACCAAGATATGATTTTGAGCATTTCACCATAGTGTTTGCCTACTACATTTCCCTTTCACCAACATAAGGGCACCTGTCACCAGCTAAATAAAGCATTTGTTCAGGTAGAAGTTAAACGGAGTATCAACTGGACAAAAATTTCTTTCTAGATGCAAAATATGAAGAGGAAGAAAGGTAGGGTCAGGCTAAACCTCTGCTGCTGCTCACTGCAACTGAATGCAGCATCTGTTAGCTGATATTTTGCCTACCTTGTAAATAAATTACCTGTTTTTCTAGGATGCCTGAAACTTGAAGGACTTCTTGTTCCTCTGGCAGTCAGAGGAACGGGGAAATTACTATTATCTTTGTCTGGGTGAGGTGTTGTTTAGACCGGGAGGTGGATATGTCCACAATGTTCTCTCTTAGACCAAAGAGAACATGTCTTATATTCATGGCATAAATTAGACTGCGTTGTCCTCTGGTTCTCTGGTTTTAATTTCAGCCAAGTAATTCAGATGGTTAATGTAAAAATCTTAAATATGCAAGTGAAGGGTGACAGCAGCAGCACTATCTTCTAAGAATATTTAAACTATGACTTTTGACTGAGACTCCAAGTAGGGCCTGCTCAGCTTTCACACAGGTTCTTGCCCTCATGTGATTTCGTTTCAGTGAGACTCCATGGCATATGTAAATATCTTTCTGAATATTCTGCATATTTAGCAACTGTTTGTTATTATGAAAATTCTCAGACAAACTGCACTATTTTGAGGGGAGGTTTTCCTTCACAGAATGAAGATGGTGTAATTGACATTCGGGAATTTGTCATTGCTCTGTCAGTTGTCTGTAAGCCATCCAAAACTCTGGAAACAATTCAGCTGGCATTTCAGGTAAGCAACATTTTCTTGCTTTATGTGGTTTACTTATTTTTAGAAATTTTTTATACTGCCATTGGACTTAATAGTAAGTTTCACGTTCCCTTTAATTATTTTATTACGTTTTACAACAATGGAAAGTTAGATTAAGAGGTCATCTTAAGAGGAAATCCGTTGCAAGTTCAAGTTGTGTAAAATTATGGAAGTTTGCAGTTTGATATTGTTATTTGTAGAACTCTGGTAGAATCCTTCTCAGCAAATTGAGTCTCAAACCTCAAGTATTTTGTATTGATTCCTCTAAACTAAAGACTCTTAAGTTGTACTTACTACTTTTAGAATGTTTAAATCAAATCATACTTTTCAAGTTAATAAAGTATTTTTAAAAAATTCCTACGTGTTAATAGAGATTATTTTTTTATTTCTTATTAAGATTTTCTTCCCTCTTAGTCTTACCATGCTTCTGTGGTGGTCCTGCAGTCTTTTTCCAGACTTTATGCTTCCTAGAAGTATACCTAATCTTGTTCTACTTGTTGTAGCATCAGCATAGATCATTAATACAGGCTTTTTTGGCAAAGTGACAGCAACAGTGCTTAATATTTGTCATTCTCTTGGGTTTTGGACACCTTGAATTATTTCTTTTCCATTAATTTCTTCAACACTGCTATTTCAACACACAAACTTTGCTGTCTCCTGCATCATCTTTTCCATTTGGCTTGGCCTCACATGGTCTTTCGTGTTGCTGAAACTGAAAATGCTAACTCTTAATGCTGTCAACATTCAGTTGCATGGCACTATATGGTAGCTTATTTTCCAAGTAATTATTTTCAGGTCCCTCACCATACCTGTGTAACATTAACTATGGTACACTCAAGAAGTGAGACTCCTGTGGATGCTTGGTGTTCACATGTATATGCTTACCCTTTGACCAGAATCAAATTTGACAAAGGAGGAACACACAAAAATATTTAGTTCCTATAGATTTTGGGGGAAATTTGTCATTAGTAGCTGCTGCTACTTACTACTACTTCTGAGGCAAAAGCAGGAAGGTCTCTGTCCTTACTTGATCAATTTGATCTATGTAGTGGCATATAGAAATAGTCAGGTCCTGTTTGGTCAGCTCTGTGTCATCATAGTAAGTAATGAAGTAATTTATTGCTTAAAGTAATATTGAAGGGGGCTTTGGGGAAATATTTTAGTGAAATTTAGCTGTTGTGATTCATAATGCACAATATAATTGTACCATTTGAGAGGAGGAAAAGCTCAGATTGGACAGTTATTTTCCTTTTGGAAGTATTCGAATTTAATAGAACTGTTTTTCTTCGTAAAATTTCTGTTCTTCATTATCTACTTCATTCTTCAACTCCTAGCACATAATTCTGAGTTGCCTGGTTAATTGCAAAATATAAATTTAGCTATAAAACTGCAAAGATGATTTATGCATGTAAGAAAGGGAAGTGGGTATGGCTCATTTTATCCTGCTAGTGATGATTGGAAGGGTTAAGAAAAGTCTCACACTGAGGAAATGTTGCTCATTATTCTAGAAAAAAAAGGAAAGAGAACCTTTTTTTAATCCTTTCCTACCTCATGTCCTGCCTCCATGTACCATAAGATATTCACAGAGCTTACCTGGAGTTATTGCAGGTTCTAACCAGTTCATGAAGGTACGACTTTGAACAGATACTGTCCTCTGCCACGTGCTACTTTTTGCTGAGCATTGTCATTTGCTCTCAGGGAAAGTGCAACATTTCACATAGCTACAAGTTTTCAAAGTGAAAGTGTTTATTATATGGCTGAAGAACTTGAAAAATAGTATCGTTATATGCTGATGATACAAAACTGGGGTAAGTGGCTGATACACCTTAAGGCTTTTCTGCTATTCTGGGGGACCTTGATAGGTTGGAGAACTGGGCAGAGAGTAACCTAATGAGGTTCAGCAAAGGTGGAGGATCCACTCAGGGAGGAATAGCCCCAAGTACCAGTACAGGCTGGGAGCTGACCTATTGGAGACCAGCTCTGTGGAGAAGGACCTCGGAGTCTTCCATGCGCCAGCAGTGTATTCTTGGGTCCAGGAGGGCCAATGGTATCCTGGGGCCCATGGGGAAGAGTGTGGCCAGCAGGTTGAGGGAAGTGATCCTCCCCCTCTACTCAGTCCCAGTGAGGCCATGTCTGCAATACTATGTCCAGTTGTGGACTTCTTAGTACAAAAAGACAACGAGCTACTGGAGAGGATCCAGGGGAGGGCCACAAAGATGATTAGGTGTCTGGAGTATCTCTCTTATGAGGAGAGATTGTGGCAGCTGGGCCTGTTTAGAGAAGAGAAGACTGAGGGGGAATTTCATCAATGCAGATAAATATCTCAAAGATGGATGCCAAGAGGACTCCTTTCAGTGCTGCCCAGCAACAGGACAAGGAGCAATGGCCATGAACTAAAACACAAGAAGTACTACCTCAACATGACGAAGAACTCCTTTGCACTGAGGGTGGCAGAGCACTCAAACAGGCTGCCCAGGGAGGTTGTGGTGTCTCCCTCTCTGGAGACATTCCAAACCCAGCAGGATATGTTCCTATGTCACCTCCTATAGGTGACCCTGCATTGGCAGGGGGGTTGGACTAGATGATTTCCAGAATCCTTTCCAACTGTAATAATTCTGTGATTGTGAAAAATAGGAGTTACAGAGCCACTAGATTTCTACATTGGTGGGCAATTAAAAGACATTGGGGGTATTATGGCAGTCAAGTGCTAAGAGCAGCACTCTGGAATAAGAGCTACATGTCCTCCCTTGCGAACGGCTAATGAAACTAAAGGGTGTTGTAAATCTTGTCAGTGTGATGTATGCGAACCTGACCATCAAATATCACTTTGTTCTGTAAAAATGTAGCAGGTTTTATTAAACAAGTTTTGGCCTTGCAGATTTTCCTGTGAAAAATCAGCAATCTTGCCTCTTCCTCTCTAGCACCTAACCTGATTTAATCATGAGTGTTGTCTTCCATGGCACTTCAATATTTTATTCCACTAAGGTGTGCTGTCTTGTGACAGCAGATTCTGCTTGTGGAAAAATGCATCCTTACGCCTGTTTTGTTCAATATCATCAGTTCTTACCTTCCTAATGATGCAGAGAAATTAAAAGAAAGTTTCCAAAATAGCATTCATAGCATGGTTCAATATTTACAGTGTTGTCATGCTTGAAAAGGAGACAGGCATGTTTCAAAAACTCTTTTGTCTCATGTTCCATTGTGTAGGCAAATTGAGTCATTGTAAAGAAGTTTAATGAAGCTGTGTAACTGGTGCAGATGTTTTGAGCTACTCAGGTCCATTTTTTCAGGGAAAAACACTGCACATATGTGAAGATAGAATAAGACTATGAACAACTATTTTTAATTAGTTTTACTGCTGATAGATTGATAACCCTTTCTGTGAGGAAACAGAAACTCTTTTTCAGGATGTAAGAATATGCAAATTATTGTTTTCTGGAATAAGTCTTTGCAGAAAAGTATAGGCCCATCACTATATGGGGGAGGATTCTGCTGATTAATACCATTTAGACATAGGCATTTTATGCAAACTGGCTGTTGGGTATTGGTCAAAGGAATCTTGAGTTTTACGTCTGACCTACTGGAAAGGCCATCTACTTTATGCTGACCTAAATATATCTTGTGATTTCACAGAATGTCTTGGAGTTTGGACATACAACTTAATGGACTAAATATTATTCTCAGTTACATATCTGCGAAATATGTTAGTGTTAAACAGCCTTTTCACTGAATTCCAGTGGTTAGGCATGTAAGCATAGGATTTTTTTCTGAATATAATACGCTTTGCTTTTTAAGCATACACAGGTGAACTGATGATAGATACATTTTACCCAGACTAATCTGAAATCCTGAATATATAGTATCAGTCTGAGAGTGACTAGAATTTCCAATACCAAATTTTAATTTTGCTTTAATTAAATGTGGTGCTGTTTATAGGACTTTGCACTGATTTATCATCCTGTTTTGATTTGTAGTTGTATCAGTCAGAAAGCGGAACTATAACAGAAGAGGATTTAGAGCATATTCTGAAGACTGCCATGGGTGTATCACAGATTAATGTTACACATCTCTTCAGAGCTGTAGATGAAGAAGAAAAAGGAAAGATTACATATGGTGAGTAATTTAAGTGGATCAGAAACATCAGAAAATGTTGAAGTTGCCTGAACTCCTCTTGATACATAATTATATTTTTATTAAACTCTTTTTTTGTTGACTTGTTGTCTTTAATGCTGATAAAAGCACTGCAAACCAAGTAAATTTACATTTTAACAAATATAAGTTTCACCTTTAATATGCACTGTATTTGCATGTCTTCAGAAGTTTTCTCTTCCACATTGGTACATAATATGTTGATTAGCTCTTTGAGAATATTCTATTCTGTGCCTTCCGTGTATGCGAATATGTATTTTTAAAGAAAGCTACTTTAGTTTTATCTTGTTGTTTTGTCTCTTGTATCTGGGGGCAGGAAATGAGGGGGTTAGCCAGGCTGCCTAATATATAGTGTGTGATGTAGGTGGTACAGAGGTGAAAAAGTTACATTTGAAAAATTGAGACCCGTGTGAATAGATGGTCCTGGGGAGTCAAAGTACTTGAGTGTTACTGCACAAAACATGAATCTGAAGTAAGGCTCTAAATTTAGTTGTATCATTTAAGTATGAACTGAGTTGTTGATAGCCAGCATATCACGTATCTCCAGTAGAGGTGCTTATGACATACCTTGACATACCTGTTTTCCTTCAGAATAATCAGTATGTATTTAATTTGTAAAAAATTTACAAATTAAGACATCAGTGTTAGTAAATCATAGTTTCTACACTAGTTATTCCTGTGTTTCAGTCATACAGTATGTACGTAAAGCTTCAACTGCAGAAATATTTTAGAGTTGCTGGAATGATTATCATTGCCACTGCCCTTCCCTGTTTTCCTGACTACTTTGTCTTCTCTCCTGGGTTCCTGCTGCACTACCCCTTTCCTTTTTTGTACCTTTCATCTGTCACATCCCCAGCATTTCCACATACATCCTGCCCATTGCCTTTTTCATGCCTATCACTCCAAACTGATTTGTGCAGTGACTCAACTCTTCTCCCCACCTCCCCATCGCCAGCTTCAAAAATACCAGCACAGAATCTTAAACTGGTAAGCCTAACAGAACTCTAATTTTGGCACACTTCATTGTTTGAGAATAGCTAAGCTTGAACTCATGTACAAGTGAATTTCAGACCAGTTCATGTGATTTACTAAAGAATTAATGCTTTAATATTCATCTTTAATAGTTGCATTTAATCTGCACTTTTTCCCTGAGTGGTCAAAATCAAAGAAAATCTGGACTACCTAGCCACAGCAGGGGCCACTGAAGTGCTTGGCTCTCATTTTCACTATTTTATTTCCTGTAGTCGAGAACAGTCTTCTTTGATGTAGGTAGTAGGATGGTTTTTACATAATTTCTTTAAAACTTTCCTTGGTTCCTTTTCCGTGAAATGTTATAATTTTATAATAAAAATGTTGTGCTGTGATTTGAACAAATCTGAAAGCTTAATAGTAAGAATAAATGTCCAATTTATTGTGGTAGAGAATTAGAAGAGGCAAATAAACCTTCGGTATTGTATTTCTGTCTTGAAAGTTCATGCCATAAATATTCAGTCTCTTGCCTTTCCTGAGAATATGTAGAACTTCGCACATTCTCAATTTGTTGCTCTTACTTACTAGGAAGGAGAGGTGGAAAAACTTGCAGACTACAGAGTTCTGAAGATATTGTCCAGACGAGTTCTGAGAAATCAAAACATTGTGTTTAGTGGAAAAGTACTGATGTTACTTTGGACACACACAGCAGAGATGTCTGCTCACAATCTCCTTCTTTCTAGGGTGTTGGAATGTGAAGCAGGAATTAGGTCTTGAGTCTTACTAGTAAGAACAAAAGATAAAATATCCAAGGTGTCAAACATAAATTGCTGCATGTACAGCAGAGTCCTTGAAGCCAGAGATCTTATCCCAAGGGAAAAGCTAAGGTTGCTGGTAAACAGAATAACCAATAGCAAAATCAAATTTGTATAACTAGATTGATAATCCTGAATCTAAATTGTTAGAAATCTGGATTCTTGTTGGATGTTTGAAAGCACGCTGTTGGCCAAGGACCTGTGTATCAGTTCTCTTAAGCAGTGTGCTGTTGGCTTAACTGTTCAGATGCCTTGATTTCAAAGCTCATCCCTTCACTGTAATATAGAGAGAGGCAAGATTTCTCAGTCTTAAGACATGATTCTGGGGAGTTGGACTAGGCTCTGTAAGTAGGCACCACAAATCCTCGGAGACTCTCCACCAGCTCTTGGTAGACAACTGACAATATAGAGTATGACAACACACAAATAATGAAAGCATTTTAAACTGCCCTGCTTGGTGTAAACAGAAACCTCTTGAAGTTCTTGTAGGACATATGCTTACTTAATGCAAAAATGTAGCTGTGAGTCTTAACTCCACTTCGGGTTCTTTCTTTATCTCTTTGCTCTTGGTAGGGTTAGGAGGCAAAATTACTTTTTTTCCCCAGGTTAATGACTAAGGTGACCTTTTCTTCCAGTCTAATGCTTCACAGTTGCTTTCAGCTTGAGCTCCAAGGTGAGACCTACAATTAGAAGTAATGCTGGAGTAGTTTTTTCTTCTGTGTCATTTCACATTTCTGGTGAATGAGGCAAATGGGTTCCTAAGCACTTTTCTTTTGGGCTATGCTGTGTACAAGTTTGAGAAATATTACTTAATATCTTCACGACTTATTTCAGCAAAACTCAAAATGTCAACTTACTGAGATCTATCCAGAATGTCATCCTGTTGAATTCAGTCCTCCCCAGAATGTTGAGGTTTTTCATTCGGATACAGTACTGCAAAAACATTGAGGGATGGATCCTGACAGAGTTGTCAGGATGATGATTTGGATAGAAACTATTGTACCTGTGTGAACAACTGCTTCAAGGGATTTTCTGAATTTATTTTTTTAAAAGATACTGTAGCTTTTTGAGGAATTGCTTGGAACGATATCTACGTTAAGTAGTGCAGTCTTTCCCATGCAAAAAGGATTATGCTTAATGTGACTGTAAGAGTATCTTTAGTACTGTTGAAGGAGGAACTGGGCTTCACTCCTTTGAAAGGCTTCTTCAGCTGTTATCTGCCCTGCGCTCTGGGGAATTCACAGCATGGCCTGATCACGAGCTCTTCTGGAATAACACAGTGAATTTGAGTAGGCAGAGCATGATACACTGTAGGTGACAGAATTAGTGATAATGTTCACATCCAGCTTCTTCTAGTGTTAGTTTACATTGTAAGAATAGCTGCTTATTACTTGGATCCTCTACAGTGTTTTGTGTTCAAATCATATCTGAATAAATAGTCATATGGGCAAAGTGTGACAAGGCTTCAATGTCTAATTATTAGCACAAAATGTTACTTCTTGAGGTTAAGGATTCCCTGCTCCCCAAGAACTAATATTGCTCTTTTTATTGTCATATTAGTATCCAACATTAAAATCGGGTTTGTTTTTTATAAAATGCTATAAATTATCTTCTCACAATATTGTTCTCTAAAATATTAGGACTTTCCAAATTCTGAAATCTTGAAAGTAGAAGGCAGCAGTGACAACTGCTGTTGGGTTTGAAGCAAAACATTTAAGGGCATGTTTGCAAAAGACTTTAAGAACTTAAGAAATTACTACTCTTGCTGTTCAGTGATCTTCAGCTGGAGGGCTTCTGCCCTTTCCCCAGTGACCAATGAGATGCTGTATCAGGGCATGTGGTGCTCATCATGCATTTTAATGCAAATCTGAGCCTGTTTACCCCTTCATACAAGGTAAGGTCTGGCCTGAAGTGTTTTAAGAGGGCTTAGATAACTCTTTGCAGCATCTCAGCTCTGGGGATGTGGTAAACTTATGCTAAGAAGCTGCAACAAGCAATGGGGATAGCCTTATGTTAACTGCTGCTATTTTTTTCCAAAGAGATCATGTGATTATATATGTGTAAGTATTCAAATTTAGCATCCTCCTGTTTCAAAGAGCTGATTCTGTGTAACAACAAATTTTTTTTTAGATGACTTCTACACATTTGCTGAGTTGCACCCACACTTTGCAGAAGACTATCTATATGCTGATCAGATGGGAGCTGAGAGCAGCTTGGAGACTTCATCTCTTTCTGCTCCTAATGGTATCTGTACTGACTTCAGCCCTGACAACACTGAAGATAAAAACAAGCCCCTGCAGAAGAAACTGAATTAACACTGCAACTCTTACCTTCCTCTCCTGGTGAGAGGGTTGTCTTTTCTTGGGATTTTCATAAGTCACTCCAATTATACAGCAAATACCAGTTTTGTGTGTGAAAGTTCTTCTACCTTAATACCATTCTTTGAATCATACGTGCTGTATTTAACAACATGTTCCAGGTTACTTTGGGAAAGGTGTTTTTATTTTTTTTTTTTTAAAGGGTCTTTGAAAGGCAAAAATGTGAATGTGCTTCATTATTAATGTTCATATTTAAAAGGAAGCAGCACACTTATTTATATTCCATTGATTAGTTTTCTGTACAAAGTGTCGCACAAACTGTGCATGTAAAAAGAAACTGTAGCTACTATGGTGTTAAGTGCACTTTGGTGATTAGTGTTCTCCCTAGTTATGGGGATGTTTATTTGGGGCCAAACTTTGCTGTCTATATTTGCATAGCCAGTCCTGTTGACTTCAGTTGGATTATTCTCTTGAGCAGAGCAAGCATATTTTGGCCCTTTGTTTTGGTTTCAATGAACAGTTTGGAAACAGTAATACAAAAACTTGCTAAGGATTACTTTTTATTTTTATTGTTGAATGACAAAATTGTTTCTCTTTCAGTCTATTCCATGGTAGAATGAAAAGGAAAGGCTCCTTATCCCTCACCCCGACACTTTTCTACTGTAATCTTCCGGATGCAATTAAACATGAATTTTTTTCCAAACTGACATGCCACATAACTGTTTGCAAATACATAACTAAACTGTGCTTTTCTCTTATAAGCAATTCAAATCATGCCGACATTTTAATGGGAGATGTTTATGCAATTGTATTTGATTTAGATTTATTGTGAATCACAGGTTTCTTTTGCAGCAAGCCTATGCAGATAACACAGCATGGAACACATCATGAAAACTTCATTGTATCAACCCAAGTTTGAAAAGGGTTTCAGTTACTTCAGAGGCCAAGCCAGCTACAAGTTGCAGAACGTCCTGAAGAAGTGCTAGTTCCATCTCTAGAGCAACATTACATATACTGCATATAATGTAAATGAAGCTTAAGATAGAAAAACCACCACACTTGTATTAGTAATACTTCTTATTTGTTTCGTTTTGGAAAGCCAAATGCCTTAACTACCACTGGAGGTCTCAGAGAAAAATCTAGATTATTATAAAACCACAGTGCTATTAGAGGATGTGACAAAAGCCTCAAGGAGTAGGAAGGAGGACTGTCGTAAAATAACTGCGATGGCAACTCTGCTTCCAAACAAACAAAAAAAATCCCTTAAGTAATTTCTATTCTAATTTTGTAGGGCTATGCTAAAATGTGATGGTTTGGGGATTGGAAAACTGTTGAAATTTTAATCTTTCACATGTTAGAGTAATTTAAAACTAGATTTGAAAGGGATGAATTTTAGCAGAAGGAAATCTGTTTGTACCAAATGCTTTTATAACTATTTTTTTTTAAGTAGCAGGAGGTGTTTTAAAGCTCGTTAGGGTATTGGCATCTGTCCTTAGAAATCCCTAGCTGTATGCGGCAAGTCTCCAAACTGGAACTAGCTTTAATAAAAAAGGTAGGAGGAAAAAAAAGTAAGAAAATATGGGATATATGGAGGTAATTATGAAATTTTTGATTTATCTAGGTAGCACATGCCAAGCTGACAGGGCTGCAGCAGCAGACTGGCAGACAAGATTTGAATTAAAGCTGATCATGAAAAACAGGATAAATCGTTTTGAAAAATAAGGCATCAGAGAAACTACACTTAAGCAAGAATAGTCAGCTGCATGGAGGAGGGAGTGGGTATTATTGTATTATATCTTGGGGCGGGGATGGCACAGAGTATGACAAAGTGGGCATTGTTAACTGCAGAAAAGATACTCATGATAGTGGGGTGCATCAGCAGTGTAGCCAGTGAGAGGCATGGTGGTATTTCTGCATTACCAAGGTGTGATAAGGCCTTACCTGAAGTACCTGTCCCATATTGGGGCACCTGAGAGAGATGGGGAGTAGCTGGATAAAGTCTGGAGGACAGAAAGTACTCAAAATGAGAGGTGAAAATTATCCTTTAATCCAAAGAAGAGAAGACTGGACAAAGATGTGAAAACCAATATGGATAGCGTTGTTATAGAGAAGATAGGAATGCTCTTTTCTCCACATGAGTGGTAGATACGGACTCTTAATTTAAAAGGCAAGTTAAACATTAGAAAAATTTCCTTACAATACACCTAGTTAAGCTAAGGAGAATAGGTTATTCCAGGTGGGGTGAGGAGCCTGCCTTCCTTCACTGGATGTTTTGAAAACAGAAGACAGACAGCTGAGATGGAAACATTTGATTTTGTTGATCATGCCCAGGGTCACAGGGAGATATCGCTGAGGTCTATTTTCTATGACTATGCATTATGCATTTAATTCAGAATGTAAGGGAAGACACATGCAGCCTGGGCGTGTTGCATCTCCTCTGTAAGCCTTTTTATGGCATGTGGCTCAAGCTGGCTGTTTAAGATAGTTATCTTTTGCTTTGAGTGTGAGCTTGGGATTTGAAAATTTCAGACTGCAGGGAATGAGATAGAGTTCCCTGAGACATGTCTGAAAAGAAGAAAAAGGTAAGCTTAGTATCCCATGGACAACTTTGAAGTGAGAGAAGCTCCAGAGGACGAGATACTCTGTCCACATCTGTGAAAGAGCAAAGAAAGATGTTTGAAGTTGGCTGAATATGTGTGTCTAATTTGCATATATGGTGTGTGTATCTTGGGGGTCTGTTTTCTGAAAGCCCATAGGTTCATTTGGCTCCATAACTTTTTTGTGAGGGAGATGTTTCTTAATTGTGGTGAGTGTAATAGCTGTGCTTGTATGCAGCTAAGCTGTACAGAGTGACTGAAGGGCACTGCATCTTGTAATAGATGGGCCCTTAAACAGATGCCACATTGTGTGGTGAAGAGGCACTGAAAGTCCTGTGTGTCTGAGTTCAGACCAGAGCTACCTGCTGAAGAAGGCCAGTGACCTGCACATTGTTTGATTGGTGAGCAAATACTGTTGGTGGACGCAATAATTAAAGAAAAAAAAAAAAAAAGAAGGCAAAACAACACTTAGATTCTGGAATGAATTGTGATTCTTCCTCTTTTGAGAAGTTATTGAATGGGGTAGAGATATAAATAGGATGAATGATAGGGTGAAGGATCAGCCTGCATGGAAACATTGTTAGATCACACATCATGTCACAAAAAGCTGAGATCAATTAATATACTTCTGGTAATTTTAGCACCTGTATAATATTCAGGTATAATATTAGACTGCCTTGTAGTGAGAGCAAAGCCACATTACCACAGGGTTGTGAACTCAGGCTCTTGAGGGCTGAGATCTGTAGTCATGGCTAGGCTTTGCGAACGAAGATTTGAGAAGGGCTCTACCCACACTTGCTACAAGCGCGCTGATGGCTAAAAAGGCCAATGCGAGATAGACAAGTCCGGTTGCAGAAGGTACTGAGGGCTGAGACCTGTAGTAACACACTGCAGGATTGCAGCAATATTCATTACAACTCATCTATCAAACTCTGACTCCTGAAGTGTTTTAGTAGTTCCCTGTGAGAAGCCTTTTTAAAAGGCACCTGACTTGGAGCAGCTGGGTTGTGACAGTGAGGTCATACTGACTTGCTGCAAAGTCAGGGTAGAAGTAAAAACTTCCTTTACCTTTCACCACACATTGGCATGTAAATACTTTCCATTAAAGTATTACGAATTTTACAGACAGATTGTTATATTTTAACTGGTGGTATCAACAGCCTCTAAATTTACTGGGAGAGATACAAAGAAATCACTGCAGTTGTTTGCAACTATTTAACTTAATAAATGAGCCTTACACAGAAAATGCAAGGATGTGAAGGCGTTTGATGTTTCTGATGAGCATTTTTCTCCTGTTATGTAATACTGCCATCCCTTGCCAGAGGAGCTCTTGCATCAGCCTGAATTTTTACATATTGTATGAGATACACAGCCAAAGCTTTGCTATTCTTGTGTGGCTCAACAAGTATACTCTGTATTTTGAATATCTTTAAAGTTACACAGAAAATCATGATATCCAAGATACCTGAAGCTTCTGGGTTTTGGTTGGGTTTTGTTTGCTTCGTTTATCTCTGTTCTAACATAGTGAAACCCCACTCAAGCTGAACATGTTTAGGAGCTGCAAAGCATGTTTAAACCACTGTCTCTACCACAGTATAGCAAGCGTTATTACAGATTTTTCAGAGTCCACGGCTGTAAGCAGATACACGTCAAAGGCTTTGTAGGTAATTTGTAAGCCTTATGGAGAAACTAGGCTGTACACTTAGTTTTATATGGCTTAATTAACACTGTACATTTCAATGCATTTATCTTAGCTAGAATATTCTTAGCATGATAAATAGTGACGAGGCTTGCTAATCCCACTTAGAAGGTGTAAATCCTCAGGCCACAGAGGTTGAAAAGGAGACACGTGTGCAGAAGGGAAGTGATGCAACCTCTTTAGTGACAAGGCTGCCAGAAATAAAAAGAGCTAAGATTCGCACAGAGCTCTTGATTAATGTTTTCATGCAAACTGAATAGCTTTGTTACCTAGTTTAAGCACGGGGCTGGTTGGAATATTTCTATATTCATAAAATGTAAACATTTTTCCAGCAAAATCATTGGTGAACTTCAACATCTGATAAATTTCCTAAAGCAGATGTGGTTTAAATAATTTATGAGTTCCCTGATAAGACCATCTTTGGTATTGCCATTAATTATTATTCCTATTTTTATATTACCATGTGGTAAGTACAACTTCTCATGTTAACTATTGTAGTCTCTGCTCCTTCAAAAATGGAATTCCATTTAAAAAAAAAAAAAAAAGGACAAAAAAGAACTCCAACACACCTTGACTTAAAGAATACTAGTTGCAAAACTGGCAGCACCTGCTGTAGACCCTATGATCTCACAGAAAAAGCCACACCACCATAAGCACAGCTTTGCATATTGTTATGGGACTAAACAAGAAGGGGGGGGGGAAATTTCTGTTTAAAAACTCTGACCAAGTCAGTTTCATTCTTCTTTAGGTCAGAGTGTGGGTCATAAGACCTTTGGAAATGTTGTGTTTTGCTTAATGTGAAGCCTCTGGGTTTTTTTTCTAACAGCCCTTTCATGAGTGCTCCAGAAATAAGAAATGACATATTTGTTGCCCATATTAGCAAAGCTGAAGTTCAACTCCTAAAGCCATAATGAGACACAGAAGTTCCTTGTGAACCAAGCATTTCAGGTACTTTGCTACATTTCAGGTATCTGAAGTTCCTCTCATTTCAAAAATTTAAATTACCAAATTATTCTGAATAGATCATTACAAAAAAAAAAAAAAAAAAAAAAAAAAAAAAAAAAAAAAAAAAAAAAAAAAAAAAAAAAGGAGGAAAAGTACAAAATGGAAAGTAGGAATTTATCATCAGTGACATTAATTAAATCAGTTGTTATTCAGTCCAGCAAAACTGCAAGATCTGTTTCACGTAGGAGCAGGAAGGCTGATATTGTCACTTAGGTAATTTTGCTGTCCTGAACATGCTGGCCTGTTAAGCCAGCTGGTCTTCAGTCCGAGGATGATTTCTTGAAGGTACTGTAGCATCATGTATCCAAGTAACATCTTGGTCACCAGCAGTGCAGACAATGAGATTTCATCTTTTTGTCCTGCCTTTTTCCTTTGAATTTTGAAAAAAAAATATTCAAACTGTGACAGTATTCAAATCTTGTAAGATCTTAAAGGTAAAATCCTCCAGCACAACCTCAGAGGTGATCAACAAAGATGATCGTTCTGTGCTTATAGCTACAGCAGTGAACGGGGTATACGTGTTAGTCACCAACACCTTGTGATCAAAAGATGCATAAATTGTATAATAAACCATGCATAAATGATATAAATTATATAATAGTGATGTAAAACTACTGGGAGATCACAGCAGCAAACAGGTGCCATTAGATGTGCTGAGGCTTGAGTCTGTGAGTATTTCCTACATCTCCCACTGCTCAAGTTACAGCAGTTCCTTTCTTTAGGAAATATTTCAGGTTTATTTCAAGCTAATAATTACTTTGACTTCTACAAGTGGAGGAGTGATTTGTTTTGTAGAAAGCAGCTTCTTTTTCCCCAGATGGTATGATGTGATTTATCATGTATAATGGGATTAAACTAAAGTGGGTGATACTGAGAGAGGAGAGGATGTAAGAGGCTTATAAAATGGAGGGTTTGTGTTTCTGCGAGATATGCTAAGAGATTTTTCCAGCAGTTGACACTGCCTAGATTGTCTTGCAAGATGGCTAGGCAAAATAATTTCGCTAGTTGTGTAATAGCAGTGGCTGCTTATTCCATTTTCCTTGGCAGAGTAGAGCACTCCTGTGCAGGTTGTCTTTGGGAGGCCATCTGTAACTGATACTGACATATTTAAAGTTTTCAGATGATCAGTCTCTGGGAACAGAAACGGTAGAATCACCTTAGCACAGATTGCACCTGAGTAATTAACTGCTAATTAACTTATCTGTTTAGGGTATTTCTTTTTATGAACATAATTGTCATACTGCATGATTCTGAGCTAAATTGCACAGAGCCAGATGAACACTAGGGCTCATTTGAGATTAGTTTGGGGATCTCAAAAAAAAGGTGCTGTATGATAATCTGTTGGTAAAATGTTAAATTTCAGGCTTTTTTACTTTGACCAAAAATGTTAGATGCAAGAGGAAAGTCATAATGACTTTTGTAATACTCTATTTTTATACTATTAATGGGGTGTTATTTAAGAATGCCAATTCTGAGCCAAAGTCAGCTGGAGAAAAATCAGGCTGAACTTCTGATCCCAAACCAGCAAGTAGAAAAGCCCAAGCAAGGCTAGCATGGTGGCAGAGCTTTTACTCTGCACTGACCTCTTCTGACAGTAAAGAAGGATTTTTTTCTGCATCTTGGGCTGGTGAATTCAGTTTACTGTGTCTCTAGTTCTCTCTTGTGTTGTCTGTTCTTTGTAGAGGGAGCCTGAGGGAGACCTTGCTTCCTCTTAGGTGACATTCACATTTCTCCCTGAGCCACAAGTGGCAGCTGAATATTAAAGTCCTGTTCTGCTAATACCACCCAAAACTAAGGGCCTGTGTACTGTTTTAGCTTGTGCCTGCCGTTAGGTAAAGGGTTACTTTTTCTTTTCACACATTTCAACCATTGCAGATGTGTCCAGGTGACAGCAGGTCTGAAAGAGCTCATGAGATTCATTTTGTTCCTGTGAACAAGAGATCAAATTTACAAATACAGTACAATGAAACCTTAAATGAGATTGACTTCTGGCTCGCAGTAACACTTTCAATGTGAGCCTGTTTACTTCCAAGTTCCAAATACAGAATCTGTAAATGTGATCACAAACAAAGTCTCCTCATGGATAATGGATACTGAAGAAAGCTCAGACACTTTTCATCCTACCATGGTATTGGAAATGAAATTCATCTGGCGATAGGTTGTTTCTAAGTCTATGAATGTATATGGGGGAAAACCCAAATACATATCTTCTATTCACTATCCAGCATGAAGACAATTTTGTATTTTAAATGCTAAAGAAATAAACTTTTAAAGATCTTTTATGCCCTAAGTACATACATATTTTTTTTCTATGTTTTCTTTTATAATGAAGTTCAAGCAAAATATTTCTTATATATCAGAAGGGACACTTAGATGAGCCAGTGCTGTACTTTCCAGGCTACAAGAACAGCTTTAAAGTAAACATCTAAAAATGAAATTGTATTTTTAAATATGTGATTTAGAATTCCTTTAAGTCAAACATGTCTCCTTAGCAATTGTATATACTTAGACAAAAAGTGAAACTGTTGCAGCTGCTTGTCTCTCTAGTTGTTTGTGTTTGGTGATTCGTTTATATTGCTTTCTCAATTGCTCTAAGGGTATGAAGAGCTCCATGTAAATCAGCGATGTTAGAAATAGAAGTAAATTTCTTTAGAAGCGGTAGACTTTGTTTCCTGGACGGGGACCAAGACTAAGCATCAGCTAACCTTGTATTATGTACTATAGAACTTCAGTGTTGCAGCATTGTGCTGAAAGTATTTGACATCTGTTCAACAGGACCACTTTCTAAACCTTTTTGTAATTCCCAGCATCCCTCCAGGTGTGTGAGACATTTCTAATTTGATCACAAGTACTAGTTCATCTTTTTGGAAGAATAAAACTTGAGTAATCAACAAGCTGAGAAATAATTAAGAAAAAAAAAGTTTTCAATCTCTTGAATTATTGTTGCACTTGCATTGAGGATATCATTTCTATATTTTGGAAAAAAAATATTGCTATGTTTTTGAATACACTTGAAACTTTAAATGCAAAAGCAAAAAAGTTAACCTTTTAAATTATCAAATGTTGGAATTTTCTCTTATCGCTACTGAATCCAAGTTAGGCACTGCCATGAAAAGGATGCTTTTAGTTGGAAACCTGTGCTGGCAGAGCAGGAAGCTGTTTTGTAGGAACTCACTTGCAAGGTGTCACATTTTTGTTCCATCAGAGGTACAACTTCTGCCGATGACTTCAAGGCTGCTCAGGCAGACCTCGTGTGTTTAAAGATGCATATTGACTGCAAGCTTTTTATTATAAGAGCCCTTGGATATGCAGTGTAAATCTGTAACGATATATAGTGCTACTGGATAATAATGATCTGAATGCGTATTTTCTGCTGTAAATTTCCCTCATGTGGCTCCTATGATATATGTACATAGACTATTACCTTTGCACTGAACTGACTATACTTCATAATTGAAGAGCAAAAACAAGTAATGTACTAAAGATGACTGTACCTTGTGGTTCCAATTGTGGAAATACTTTTGCAGAACAAAAAGTATAGCTTCAGTGCTACAAATTTGATTTTTATATTTTTTATTAACATGCATGGAAGACTAAGGATAATATTTTTTAAAAATGAACTTGTTTTTTGTACATTTTTCAATGTTTAAAACTATATGATTTAACATTACCTCTGAATACCAGTGATCAGTAAATTTTTAAAGGAAATACCTCAATTTCAGTGTTCTTCTCTTGTTAGTTGTCTGATAGGTTGAAATGGACATAGCGTGTGATGAAGTGAGCCGTATGATGTAGATGCCTAAACTGTGCTATAGAAGGCATATGATGATTTATTAAAAGGGAACTAAATGATACACTACAAGTGTTGATGTGTTGATTACACAATCATGGCTCATTCTTCCCAACTGGACATTTTCCTCATGAATGGCTTGTAAACTGAATTTTCACCGTGAAGCCAAATTAAAAATGAAAGAAAAAAATGTTTGGTTTTCTCTGGATTTTGTTTTAGATTTTTTTATAAACAACAAGGTTTACAATAACAGAAAGGATACAAACCATAACTGTGAATAAGACTGAGTCTGTATATGTTCAGGTTTACTTTGTTTATATATATTCTCTGTCAGTGTGTATGGGAAAAGAGTGTTTCTTTACCTGACAACTGGGAGCATGAAATACAGGGGCTTAAGGGGGAGGTTTGTGTGGAGGAAAAAAAAAAGAATATCCCTGTGGCAGCAATCTTGACTCCAGTTCTATTTTGTGTGCTTAAAGAAGAATATTGAAAGATCAAAGAAGAATATTGAAAGATCAAAGAAGAATATTGAAAGATCAAAAAATATTTGGAAAAGGTGCTCCAGAATTCTGGAGAATAAGGCTGTCTAAATTAAACTGAAGTAGCTCTGGCTACTTTTATTTATCCAGGGAATAGCCAAGAATGGATCCAACACTTCAGATGCCTACATACCTGCGAACTTGATAATGGGGGGGGGTGGAAAAAAGGCATCCTCTGAGGTCCCGTGGATATAAGCTGAACCATTAAGAATACAAGTGAAACACTGGGGAAGCTTGCCAGATAAATTACATACATTTATCATGATGTGAAGATTTCAAAGGAAGACTTGTTAGTGTTTTTCTTAGTGTTATTCTCTAATTTCAAGTGATGGAGTTGTGATTTAACCTGAGCTGGTGGCTAAGTACCATGCAGCTGCTTGTTCACCCCTGGTGAGAAGAGGAGAAGAATTGGGGGAAAGAAAGGAAAACCTGTGTGTGGAGATAAGAACAGTCAGGGTCAAATCCCCAAATTGGAGTGGAAGAGACAATGCACTGATGAGCATATAGTCACTACAGAAATGATAATACATTGCTATATAGCAGTTAACACAGAATTTCATTCATTGGCTATTCTCATCCAAAATCAAATCCCCTTGAGGTACACATTGTAATTCCCAGTCCTTCCACATTACCCAGCAAGTGCACCCACGTCCTTGAGCAACAGCAGTCCCACAGATGGGTGTTCCTTTGCCCGAGGCAGGAGTAACCTGGATTGTTTTCCCCAGCGTATCTTTTACATGCACTACAGGAACTTTATCCCCTTCTACAGTAGGTGGAAGTTTTGATTGAGCAGGGCCAGCCCAGCTGGCAGATCCCCTAGTCTTGATTACCCAGGTGGCATTTGCTACATGTGAATCCTAATGTTGGAAGGTCCCACCTTGTTCTTCCTCTTCTTCCTATTCTTGTGGTGACCTCGCTTTGTTCTCCTTTACTAAACAAGACTTTTGTATCCATTTCTTCTTGTGTGTAAGGGCAAAAGAGGGAACACAGATTGCAAGTAAGGCATCACACAACTTTAAGAACAAGCACACCAACTTTGGGAGCAAATAAATCAACAGTGCAACCAGCAACTATTAAACTAATAATGAATACTTATATTTGTTCTAATGTGTTCTCGTCTGATTTGTTATCTCAGCCCGTTGGGCCCCACATCAGATGCCAAAAAGAACTGTTACAGTTTAATCTCAGGCAGCAACTAAGTACCATGCAGCCACTGACAGCCCCCCCGCTTTGGGATGGGGAGGACAATGGGAAAAAGGTAAAGCCCATGGATTGGGATAAAAACAGTTTAATAATTTAAATAAAATATAATAATATTATAATAGTAATTGTAATGAAAAGGGAAACAACAAAAAGAGAGAGAGAAATAAACCTAAGAAAGACAAGTGATGCACAGCTCACCACCCTGTGACTGATGTCAGACCCTGTCCCCAAGCAGCAATTAGCCCCGTCCAGCCAACTCCCCCCATTTACATATGGGGCATGATGTTCTGTGGTATGGAATATCTCTTTGGACAGGTCAGGTCAGCTGTCCCAGCTATGCTCTCTCATGGCTTCTTTTTCACCTCCTCACTGGCAGAGCGTGAGACACCGAAAGCCCTTGACTTGGGGTAAGCACTGCTGAGCAACAACCAAAACATCAGTGTGTTGTCAATATTATTCTCAGACTAAACCTAAAACATAGCACCGTACCAGCTACTAGGAAGAGAACTAACTTCATCCCAGCTAAAACCAGGATAGGTGTGGATGCAGATTTTGAGTATTTTCTTTTGCCTGAAAGAGTCTTTTTGGTCTTTTGTGTGAAAGAACAGACATCTGTAGATGATAGCTAATTCATTCTAAATAATAAAAATGATTGAATATTGTATTTGTCTAAACCACAAGTTAATCTAGTTATTTCTTCTTTCAGTAAGTCCTGTTCAATGTGGCATGCTTTCTTATGAAAAGCTTTAAAACCTCAGCTTCTTTTGCTTAAATACATTGTTGCTTTTTCTTTTGCTTTAAAATGCAAATAACTTAAGTGTTCTGTCTTATGAAAGTAAATTAAACTAGAAGATTATTCAACTAATGCTAGAGGATGCAATCAGAGTGTGGTACATTTTCACAAATGCTTATTCATTACAAAATGGAAGTGATTGACGTGATTTAAATATTACAGATGTGTAAGTGCACAAAATGCGTGGAAGACTTCTTTCTTCCAGAGGTAAAGATTCCCCTACCTGATACCACCTCAATTTAACCCCACTTTTCCCTGCTGCATGCCTCAGAGTATCATGAGGCCTGCTAGAGGTGACAGGCTGTAACTCTGGCTTTGCTCTGTCCCGGCAGCAGAGCTCTACTCTGTGTCTCCTGCCACTGAGCTGCTTGGATCAACAGGGAACCGATGGACATCTAAATCTGCAGCCAGTGTCTCCTTGATGCTCTGTTGTTTTGGCATCTTTTCAGGTGACATGGTCACTCCTAAGGTAGCAGCATGAGCTGTGAGACTTCACATCATGCCTTCTTCTCCGCCTTCATCTTCTCACCTTTCTCTACCACTCTCTTCTCTTAAAGAAGATATCCATCTTCATATTCCCCCCGGTATTTCAAAGCTCCACGTAACCTGCCACACACTTATGGTAATGCCCCAGGCTGCCTGAGCCCTTCAGCTGCCTGAATGCCTGTTTTCTGCCTTGTCTGTGTTTCAGGGAAACTCCTGGTTGTGCCACCTCACGGAGCAGTCATCTCTAACCCATGCTTATGCCTCTTCTGCCCCTGTGTGCCTTGTGCCTGAGCCCCTCAGCTGAGGTGTACTTGAGGTACATACTCACACCACCACTTTCTCCTGATTGCCCCCATATGAGCACATACAAGGACCACAAGAAACACTCCCTTTTCTCTCCCAGCAAAGGGCTGGAAGAACCTTCCCAGCTCCCTTGAGGGACAGTGTTTGGTAGCTCAGGCCTACAAGAGCAGAGTGTGACTGCTTGGCAGGTGTGCTGCCCAAAGGCTGCTTCTTCAGCTGCTGACAGATGGACACCTTCTGGGTTCTGCCACCGCCCTTCACTGTTTGCTCCTGTTCACAAAATTACAGAATATTCTTAGTTGGAAGGGACCCACAAGGATAATCGAGTCCAGTTCCTAGCCCTGCACAGAACCATTCCCAAGAATCACACCACGTCCCTGAGAGCATTGTCCAAATGCTTCTTGAACTCCATGAGGCTTGGTCCTGTGACCACTTCCCCGGGGAGTCTGTTCCAGCACCCAACCACCCTGTGGGTAAAGAGTGTTTTTGTAATATCCAAGCTAAACCTCCCCTGACACAACTTCAGGGCCATTCCCTCAGGTTCTGTCACTGGCCACCACAGAGGAGATACCAGTGCCCGCCCCTCTTCTTCCCTTCATGAGGAAGTTGTAACTGCAGTGAGGCTCCTCCAGGCTGAACAGACCAAGTGACCTCAGCCAGTCCTCATACGGCTTCCCCTCAAGGCCCTTCACCATATCTGTTGCCCTCCTTTGGATGCTCTCTAAGAGCTTAGTATCTTTCTTTTATTGCACTGTCCAAAACTGCACACAGTATTCAAGGTGAGGCCACACCAGGGCAGAGTAGAACAGAAATGGTTTGGTTTGGAAGCGACATGAAAGATCACCTTGTTCCAACCCCCCCTGATGTGGACAGGGACACCTTCCACTAGACCAGGTTGCTCAGGGCCCCATCCAACCTGGCCTTGAAGTGTTGCTCCTTTCCTTTCCCTGAGTTTTTTTTTTTCAAGGTACCACACTACCTTGCAGTCTGTGACTGCGTATCAAAGGTAATGTTTTGTTAAGACTGCCAAAGGATATTTTTATTTTTATATTTATTGTTGTTATTATTACAACAACTATTACTGCTATTATTACAACAATTACTGTTATTGTTGTTATTATTACCTAGGGGTGCTGGTTGACAGCCAGCTGAACATGAGCCAGCATGATGATACAGCCCATGGCATCCGGGCCTGCGTCAGCAATAGTGTGCCCAGCAGCACTGGGGAAGTGATTCTCCCCCTGTACTTGGCACTCGTGTGTGAGGCCACACCTTGAGCCCTGTGTCCTGTTCTGGGCCCCTCAGTTCAGGAAGGACATTGAAGTGCTGGAGCAGGTCCGGAGAAGGGCAACGAAGCTGATGAAGGATCTGGAGCACAAGTCCTGTGAGGAGTAGCTGAGAGAGCTGGGGGTGTTCAGCCTGGAGAAGAGGAGGCTCAGGGGTGATGTTACCACTCTCCACCTGAAAGGAGGTTGTAGCCAGGTAGGGGGTCAATTGCCTATTCCGGGCAACTGGCAACAGGATGAGAGGACATGGTCTCAAGCTGCTACAGGGGAGATTCAGTTTGGACATTTGGAGAAATTCCTTTACAGAAAGGGTGGGTAAACATTGGAGGCGGTGGAGTCACCGTCCCTGGGGATATTTAACGGAAGACCAGACGCGGCACTCAGTGCCACGGTGTAGCTGACGTGGTGGCGCTCAGTCCCAGGTCGGACTCGGCGATCTCGGAGGTGTTCCCCAACCTAACTGCGATTCCCGGGATTATTACCGTTTCCACCGCTGTCATTACCATCCCCGGCCCTAAGCCCTGGGCCGTCCCGGGGGCGGGGCACCGACAACGGCGCCCCCTAGCGGCCGCCGTGACTCCATCCCTGCGGGGCGCGCGCCGCTCCCGACGCCGGTCACCGGGAAGGAAGGATTCGGGGGGGGGGGGCGGTGCTTCCCTCGCCCGCCGGACGTGACGGACGGGGCGGGGCGGGGCGGGCGGCGCGCGGGGGATGCGCGAGCAGCGGCGGCGGCGGCGGATCCCGATCCCGGTGGGGGCTGCGGCGGGAGGCGGGGGCGGTGTCCGCCATCAGCGCCGCCATGCTGAGCCGCAGCTCGTTCACCAGCCTGGTGGTGGGGGTGTTCGCCGTGTACGTGGCACACACCTGTTGGGTCATGTACGGCATCGTCTACACGCGGCCCTGCGCGGCGGCGGCGGCGGCCGGCGCTGCCGGGGGGTGCGTCTGGCCCTACCTGGCGCGGAGGCCCAAGCTGCAGGTGAGCGGGACTGGGACTGGGACTGGGACCGGGACCGGGACCGGAACCAGGACGGACCTCGGCCCCTCGGTGTCGCGGGCTCCTCGGCTCCGCCGCTCCCCCTTGTCCCTGCCCTCGGCCCCTGCCTTGGGCAGAGAGCGCCCGTGGCTGCTGGCACGGGGAGGGTGGAAGCGTTTGGAGTTTGAGTTTTTTATTGATTTCTTATACTTGTTGGCACACACAACTGGGTAGAGCAGCGTTGCGGGAGAAATGCTGGGCCTGTTTAGTCTGGAGAAGACTGAGAAAGGATCTCATTAATGCTCGTTAATATCTCAAAGGCAGGTGCCGAGGGGATGGTGCCAGGCTCTTTTCAGTGGTGCGTTATCGACAGGGCAAGGAGCAATGTCCATCAACTAAAACATGAGAGAAGTTTCAGCTCAACGTGATGTAGACTTCTTTGCATTGAGAGTGGCCAGAGCACTCGAACAGGCTGCCCAGGGAGGTTGTGAAGTCTCCCTCTGGAGACATTTCAAGCCCACCTGGACACATTCCTGTGTCACCTGCTCTGCGTGACCCTGCCTTGGCAGCAGGGGTTGGACTGATGATCTCCAGAGGTCCCTTCCAACGCTAACAATTCTGTGATTTTGTGAAATAGCTCCACTTCCTTCAACTTCCAGGACAGGTCAGCCTTTTAAAATGTATGTATGTATGGCCAGTCCCTTTAAAATGTACTTAGTGGCTGTGTTATCATGTATTTCTGTCCCCAAAAGGAGCTGAAAGCTGCGTTAAGACTTTTTTTGAGTACATTATTGTCTATGTATATAACCTTCCTGTGATTGGGGAATTAGTGAAGCTGAAAAACAGACCTGTACTTTAGGCATAGCAATGCATGGATCTGATATTTCCATACTCTGATTTCTTCATGCTGTGTTTTGATTTCAGTTAAGTGTGTATACTACCACACGGTCAAGCATTGGTGCTGAGAGTAACATAGATCTCGTTTTGAATGTGGAGGATTTTGATATTGAGTCCAAATTTGAAAGGTAAGTGTCTGAACTAGTAGAATCTGAGGTGCCAGAGTTCCTTGTTTAATTTTGAAGCATGTATCCTAAGTAGTAGTTACGTGGACGGAAATATGCATGAAGCAAGGTTAGGCTTCACAAACACAAAGAAATTACAATAATTAATAAATTTATAATACAACCAATTATGGGGCGATTAAAAGTTTCATCGGTTTCACACAGCTCTGTCTCATCAGTTGGCAGTTTCCTATAAAAAGATAAGTGAAAATTCGGCCCAATACAGATCAATTATTTAAAGGAAGGCTGGTATAATACTATTAAAGCAGTAACATGAGTTTGAAATGCTGAGATTCACAAAGGTGAAGATCCTAAGGGAAAAATGGTTATCACATCTTGCACCTGTAAATCTTGTGCCACATCGTGGCCTGTAAATCCCCTGGCAGTTTCCCCAGTCTGAACTGATTCCTTTGATATTTGTTGGGGGTGGGTGCTGGCATTCCTAGAAAAAGAAAACAACCCTGACAAGTTACCCCTTAGTGAATGAAGTTTAACTGCATGAACTTGGTATCTCTCAGGTGGAGTTTTAACTTCTATTTCATGAAGTGCTTGCTGCACTGTTCTTCTTGCTTGCCCCGTCTTTTCAGGGGGGTCTTCTGATTAATTTCATGTTCGGAGGGAGTTAGACTGCTTGCAAAAGTTCAACAAACCACTGCTGCTTTTGCTGGGTTTCTTCTAAGGTTTTTAGCAGGCTTCTGCTTCTTGCCCTGGAGCCATGAATTAGTCTTATCCATTATGCAGATAACACTTGCTCAGTTTACTCCAGTGATTGGCTGCCATCTGGGAAGTGAATCCAGCTTCTCAGCATCCCACTGCATTAATATTGACTGGATTTCAATCTCACCCTATTTATGGCCTGGCTTGGATATCTCGGTAGCTGTATGTGGCACTGTTTTAGTAGCCATTTGCTGACCCTGGCAATCATTTAAGGTTTCAGCTTTAATTAAGGGTCGACATGCTACTGTATCGTCATCAGATGTCAGTGCAAACATTACGTATTGCTCTTTATCAGAACAACAGGCTTGCTTTTACCGTCTCTCAGCTCCTCCAATGAACACAGTAAGTTTTAGTTACAAGACCATGTTTCAGAGAACATTACAGGTTCTGCATCCTGCCAGTCTTCCTCCAAGATTCTCTCATGCACATTCCAAAGCTTCACCTGAAGCTTTTGGATGTGATCATACTGGGCAACAAAAAATGCCTCTGCTTGCAGCCTCTTTTCCAGCTCAGCAGCAAGCAATGCTTTTGCCTGCAGGCTTTTTTCTTTACATTGGCCACCCAGGACAGCAATTTTAGCTGTCCCTCCGGGGATCCCTCCCATTTCTCTCCAGTGTTTCAAAATACAACCCAAAGGTGATTTCTTTTCCTTCTTTGAAACCTGAAGAACCCACAGTACAAAATAAACCAAATACTGGTTCCAAAAGCAAATAAGCCATTGAGTCTGGACTCCCAAATTAATATCCGACATACCAAAATACCAAATACAAATTACCAGTTACCAAATACTCCACACAACGCATAAAAAAGATCCACACAACTTATTTTGGTAAACCTGAAAAATGCCTTATTTTAAAAGTGCAGAGGCATGTTACCTGTGTCATAGACTGGTTTGGGGATCTGAGGTTCTTCCCAAGAAAATCTCAGTGCTGTCTGGAGATCCAGAGGTCCCTCAGATCCATGGGAGAGCAGGCAAAGTTGTCCCACCACAGTCACCAATTCTATTGCCTGAAAGCAGCCCTTAAAAAAACCTCTAAGACTGAAATTGTGAATTTTAGAAATCAGGCATTCTTTTATTATAACGTACTGCATGGGCACAGCATGTCTGGGTGCATTGGTCATCATTTTGCCAAAATGCAGACCAAGGTATCTCCGCTACAGCTTGTGTGTCAACATTACGTGATTATTCATTTTTTGTTCCCCACATTCCTGTTACACATTCATGAAGTTTCCCAACACTTATTAGCATATATGCATATCCTTATAAGGTTTCTGAGGGTCTTCATTGAGGGTCTTGGTGGTCTTCTCTGTCTGAAGCCCCCCCCAAGTTCTAGGAGACCACTTTGTAAACTTCTTGAAGACAATGCACGTGGTTAAAAAGTAACTCAGTGTTGCCTTACTGGCTGACTCAGTTCTCCTCCTCATTGTTTCTTTAAATCACTTAGCTCAGGTATCTGTAATTTCTGTTTTGTGGATACTCTCAGTTCTTGTTACATCTTCATACCCCAATGTCAACTACTGGTTAGTTTGGATCAGTGCGCTGTTTTCAGCCATAAAGACAAACGTTTCACAGAAGTGTGCCTTGCTTATAATAGTAAAATTGACTTTCCACTGGAAAAATCTCAGGTCAAAGTGCCTGAAGATGCTTGAGACTTCCCTCCAACCAGTACACTGTCTACACGTTATGTTTTGTTGTTAATTGCCATGGTCTCAGACCTGGAATAAAACTTGGAAGTCAAACTGAGTTCTTTCCTGTGTTTTAGCAAAATGCTTTTCCATAATTGTTTCTGTGCTAATAATCATAAAACAAAACCTTCTCTTATAGTAGTGTAGGGTTTGGGGACATTCTTGGTGCCAAGGTTGTGCCCTTAGAGTAATTTTTGAGTATAACGCTGCACTCTACATATGCCTCTGTGCAATTAAAATTATTGGAACTACTTGTTCTTCTATTTGCTGCCTCACTTTTTTTATCTTTATTTAAAATAGTTTGTCTTATTCATGACTTTCTTATCACATTCTCCAGTTTTTTTCATTTTCTACATTTTCTGTGTTTAAAGAATACATTGTTCTGTAGTTTAATTTTCTGTGATTAAAGGGCAAGTTGGTCATATTAGACTTCATCTCAGACAGACTTCAAGCACTAAAGAGGTGTGTTGCTGAAAGCCTGCTAAGCCACTGAAAGTATTCAGAGTAGAATAAGCTGAGCAAGACTACAGGAATAGAAGAGGCATTATGCAAGGTTGCAAGTAGAATGATTTCTTGGCCAAAATAAGGGGAATGACTTCATGGTTTGGGGCTCCAATTTAGAGTGCTGTGCTTGGCATACCATAGCTGAGAAGATATTTTATTAATGCAAAGTGCATGGCAAAACTTGGTGATTTTCCTTTTAAACTTTGTATTGTCTATACAATCTATGATGCATATTCGGCACATGGCAGGCTGTTTCTTGTGAGTGTTTTCATAATTTTGGCCCTATGACCTATCAGTAGAGGAAAGCAACAAAAGAATTGATGATGCAGTCTTGTGTCAGCTAGGGCAATAAAGTATAAATTGGACAAAGGTTAAACTATTTTAGGATAACAGTAAAACTTTGACAATGCATATATTGTAATATATACTGGAGTATAAAAAAATTATCCTGTCCCGACATGGATCATTAGGACATACTAGCCAGAAGTAATTGTTGTGTTCCAGGCAACCCAGATGTTTAATAATAGCTAAATATTTCAGCATGTACATTTCATAATGTATTTATTTTGCGTTTTAGGACAGTGAATGTCTCTGTACCAAAGAAAACGCGAAATAATGGCACATTATATGCATATGTGTTTCTTCATCATGCCGGCATTTTGCCTTGGCATGATGGTAAGCAGGTGCATATAGTAAGCCCTCTGACCACATACATGGTTCCCAAACCAGAAGAGATTAATTTGCTCACTGGAGAATCAGCCACACAGGTAGGTAGTTTTACCATCTATAGAAGAAAAACTGCAAAAAAAAAATTTCATTTATAGACACTTGTAGTGTTAATATGTGGCATGCTTGCGTCTTTAAACTAAAATGATACCATGGAGGAAAAATAAAAATCAAAACTCCTCTTCTTGATTATCATGTGTACTAACAGTAGACCACTCAGCAGAGCAGAGGCAGAGCTTTCTCTTTAACACTGGCTATTTAACACTGCTATTAAAACACTGCCTTAGTTAACATTAATTACTTCTTAAAGAATTCATTGCGTTTGGTAGAAATATTACTCTGTAATAGAATGGTAGAATCCATGCTCTGTAACAGCATGGTGCTGCTTTATATAGTGAATTGAATTCGTGTGAAATAATATGCTTTGCTGTTGTAAAACAGCAGAATAACATATGAAAAGAGATATGTTTTTTGTTTAATCATCCACATCCTTTTGACTGTTTTGAGGTATCATCTGATTACTGTACAGTCCTGTTTTCAAAGTGAGTTTTTCTTACTAGTATACACATTCCTAAAGCATGAAGATTAATTAGGTGAATATTCATTCTTGATGAACAAGGCTGTGATTGGGTACTGCAGCTTTTCAGTGTCAGATTATGGTGGGCCTTTACAATCTTCTCTGTTGCATTTGAGCAAAATACTTGATCTGGTCAAAATTTAAGTGAAGTATTTCTTCATGTGTTTCTTTTCTTTATATAGTTAACAGCTCCATAGATTCTGTGAGTTACAGTATTATCCTATTCAAAATTTTGTGTTGTTCAGCAGCATGTATTTTTATACTTCTTTTAAAGCAAATTGAAGCAGAAAAACAGACAAATGCACTGGATGAACCTGTCTCTCACTGGAGGTCAAGATTAACCTTAAATGTCATGGTGGAAGATTTTGTGTTTGATGGGTCATCCCTCCCTGCTGATGTTCATCGTTACATGAAAATGTAAGTTGATGATTTAATTTTTATAGATTTGTTATTATAAACTTATGGCACATTTCTTCAAAAATCCTCCCTGGCCACTGTTAGTAATTTTATATTTAAATGGGCACTTAGGAGACAAGAATAGATGCTCTGAATGCTTTTCCATAAAGAGAAATTACTAAGGTAGTTTGTAGTAGAAAACCTGATACCTTGCTCTTGGGCAGGTCAGAGTTTAGAATACTTATTTTGTAAGGAGTTATCATAGTAAGACAAGCAGACAAAGTAAAATTCTACCGCAGACTTCTCCAGTTTCTCCCTTTGTTCTCCAATTGTCTTTCTAGCCTTTAGAGCAGTTACTGTCCCTTGACCCTTTCCAGTTATCCTTCATCTGCAAGTTACACGTACAAACCCCAAATGCTGAACAGGCACAGGTGGTCTCCTATGATATCTTTTTTTGTGCCTTTATGATTGGCTTTATTTTACTTTGACAGCGTGTATCCCTACATTATGCCATTTTTCTCAAGAAAGTACTAAGAAACAGGGATAGGTTTTTAGGCCACTAGATGCAGGCAGCAGCTTTTATTCACAACTCCCTTAAATCACTTCCAGTGCCAACCATATAAATAGTGCTGTATTGGCTTGTGCTGTTGTATGATGATACCTTTCTCTACAAGTATCCTGTTAAATCCAGATTTAGTTGCCTAATCAGCAGACTGATTAAGCAATTGGGGTTCTGGGATAGCTTTCCAGCCAGAAGAGAAAAACTTAGTAACTCATAGGGTAGGCACATAATAAGAAGGGGTTGTTGAACTGGGGTTGATGAACGAGGATGTTTTTTCTGGTCTTGTTTAGATTTGCTTCGGTGCTGTTTTGTTATTATATTGCCCAGGAAATAGTTTGGATATGAAATAATCTGCTGCAATTCCACTAGCAATAGCTTTAATTGTAGTTATTACCTAGAAGTAGAAACCACTTCAGTTACATAACCAAGCAGTATTTCTGAACCTCAGTTTGGTACTTTTATGTGTTACTGTTGCACTTTGTATATTTAGTAGGCAGTCTTTCTTAGCATACACAGGGGCTTCTTTTGTCAACAATTAAAATTCAACTTTCAGGCTTTAAAAAGCTCTTTTAGGCTATTCCACAGACTTTTACTGAGAACATCGCAGTGTAGATAACTTGTTTTTTAGTGAAGACCTTAAGAATTTGTCTCTCTTAGAGCATTGGGCTAAATGCTTTTCTAAGATACTGACAAAGCTGTTGCATATAGGTTATAATTTGCTAAATAGCTTGGTAGAGGGCTTGAAGGTTGGGTGGTTTCTATTGGATTCATGCATGCTGATGAGGTGGTGAAGCAATCCAAATGAGACCTTCTGTGGAGGAGATGGCAGAGAAGATTTCTGCTCCTTGGGCGCTCTCTGCAGTAGTATTTGGCCTCCTTGTATGCATACCAGCCCTCATGCTACTGCATGTGAGGTTGCTGACCCAATAGAAGACTGACCTGCCAGGTGCAGAGGAGTGGGGGAGTTGGTGGAGAGTTGTTATTGTTGCAATATGAGCAGGATACTTGAGGCAAAGGATACAAATATATGCTAGTAAACTTCAGCATGCTTCTCTTCCACAGGCTTGTAGATTTCCT
>NW_020955707.1:556631-560396 GCF_003031625.1 Empidonax traillii
TGCTACTGCATGTGAGGTTGCTGACCCAATAGAAGACTGACCTGCCAGGTGCAGAGGAGTGGGGGAGTTGGTGGAGAGTTGTTATTGTTGCAATATGAGCAGGATACTTGAGGCAAAGGATACAAATATATGCTAGTAAACTTCAGCATGCTTCTCTTCCACAGGCTTGTAGATTTCCTCAACCCCGGTCATGCAAAAGCTTCAGCATCATCACAGCCAATTTCATTTGTCTTTTTATTTGCTTATTCTGTCTTTCTAAAGAAGAGTAAAAATAAACAAACATTTTTAATGCAGATATCTTTCAGAGAAAGATTCTAGGCCAGTGGCTAATTTCTTGCTGTGCATTAAAAGAAAATGTGCCGAAAAAGATGGTGGGAAATATCTACATGGGTAGATCTGAAAGTGATGAATGAGTGCTAATTTGAATAAAAGTAGTTTGCTTTTTAGATCACTGCAGTCATAAAATCCATGTTTAAACATCCTAGGGTTCAGTTGGGGAAGACAGTGCATTACCTTCCAATATTATTTATTGATCAGCTAAGCAACAGAGTGAAAGATTTGATGGTGAGTAATAGAATATCTTTAATTATGTTTAACAGTTTTAACAGTAATCTTCACTGTTGTTTTAATTAAGATTTTTTTCATTGGTTGTTTGCTGTAATGAAAAAGTATAAATGCGCAAAAGAACTCAATGACAGTTTAACTTAATGAGATCAACTGTGGTACTGCAGAAGCTGGATCCGGGTTTGAGATTCCCTTCTGACAGAAGTATCTGCCAAGCACTGTCTTCTATTCTGCCAAAAGATATTTCGATTCCATTGTTTCTGCCTTTTGGGTGGATATGGAGGACATCACTGTAGCACCAGTTGTGGCAGAAGTCTCATGAGTGGTTTGACTCCCTAAGCTGAAGAAGTTGTGTTAGTATCCCAGAGTGGCTTCTGGTATTTTCTAGGGAAATAAACATATGCACATATCCACAGCAGATAGTGGAGTTACAAGGACATAAGTCAGTAGCTATTCTCTTAACTCCACAAAATTCACTTATGCTTAAATTTTCTGGTAATGCTCTCTATCATGTTAGAGCAACTTGAGCACCTGAAAGCTTGGTTTTGCAGTACGTCCAATGATTGTGTGCTCTTACATTAATCAGTGGAATTACAGAAGGATAAAACTGTATGAGAATTCTGGAGATTGCCAGTCCAGTGCCCCTTCTCAGAGTAAGATCACATGGAACAAGTTGCTCAGGACTTTCTCCAGCTGAGTTTTGGTTATATCCAAGGATGGAGGTGCTGTAGCCTCCCTGGGCACCTTATTTTAGTGTTCAGTCACTCCAGAAGTAAAAAAAAAAAAAAAGTAGAAAGAGGGGTTTTTTTCTGTATTCAGTTTTTGTCCAAGTCTTCTCTTGTAGGAAATTATGCAGTTCCTTTGCTAGGAGTTACACATGGCAGTCCCCTGTATCTAAAACATGTTCATCTTAGCAGCTCTTAGTTAAGCCTTGCAGTTCTTTTCAGTTGTACTGACAGGAATTTGGTAATTAGGAATCACTGGGACCAGCCATCTTGGGGAGTGTCTCAAAACTGTAAAATGAGTATGTTTGGATTCTTCATCTTCTAGATGGAAGCCTTGGTAGTTATAAACTTTCTATAGAACTTCTAAATTGTCTCTCCATTAATTTTAACTCAAAGAATTTTACTACTTGGGTATACTTTTGCAGTGTCTTTATTAGTGGTTGTTATCTTTTGTTTTAAGTTTTTTATCACAGATCATTCAGTTCAATACATTCATGTGAACTTCTAACTGATCAAGTCATGTACCCTGTTTACAAATAAATTCACATTCTCCTGTTACTAATGACATTCCTGCAGTTGTCATCAAGTCACTATTAATGCTATTGTAACTCACTCCCTTAAAGTCATTGAAGATCCTGAAAAGTGCTACAAAGACACTCCATTAAAACTAGCAAACTTCCCCTCCAGCACTGACTCATGGGACACCTCAGTAGTGACCGGCCACACTGCTCTCAAGCACTGCAGAAAGAGTGGTCTTGTAGCAAACATACTGTGAGATAATGAGGGGTAAGGGAAGAGCAGGGAAGAATAAGGGAAAAAGGTGGTACTGCTTTTGTGTAGCCAGCTTAACCTTTGGCTGTAAATAGGGGAGCAGATACTGTGTTTGCTATGCCAGACCTAAAGTCATGGAGCTGAAGATGCACTTTCTCCACTTGTGCTAGGCTGTGTAGATTGTGAACTATTATTTTGATCAAGATGTACGTCTTCTGTATTAAGTACTGCAGTCCAGAGGTGGTGTGTTCCTCATGTTTTTAAATGTGCTTGGCAGTGCTGGCATTTTGGGGATTGTGCAGAATTTAGTAAAGAGAAAACTTTAAAATTCATACTGCTGAACTTATTTGCCATGCTTACACACTGCTTTGTTGTATTGATTAAGTAGAGTGCTAGAAGTAATGTGTGATGCTCTGATGCTGTACTACGAGAATAGGTTGTATTGCAGAGGTTTGGTAACTTCGAGCTTTGAAAGGCTTAGCAACCATCACACTCACATTGAGGTTGTGAGGCAGCACTTGCGACTTTTATTTGTTCACTGAAAAAGAGTTAATGCTTCTGATCCTTCTATCTCCATTTAATTTGCTTTTGTTGTTGTAGAATTCCTGTCTCTGTCTTGTATTGCAATCTGATTTTCTCCCTATGCTACTCCTGACTTCTTTGTTTGAGGTATACATGCTGCATGTTGCCCACCCCGACACTTGTAAAATTTTTATTTCCTGTCTGTCCTCCACAGATAAAATTTATTTTCCTTTTCTCCCAGAAATGTTAATTGGTAGACTGAGCAGTTGGAATGAGAATATATAAATTACAGGAATCCTTTAAAAAGAAAAAAGCAGATGTTTATATAGTTTTTGGTAAACAACTGTAGAATCTTGGTAGCATTCCCTACAGTCAGCTCTATCAACATTGGTTTTACCCTGTTGTTTGTTTTTCCTTTGTTCTATTCAGTTCAGAGATTCCTGGCACTGTTCTAGTTTCTCAAGCTTTTCTGCTTTTCCTGCTGTATTCATAAAACTTACTCAGCTTCCCTTTGTATCCCTAGTACATCTGCATGTTCTGCCATGGTCTGAAAAGGCTTCCAGGGTCTTGGGAGGGTGGTGAGATTGAGATTCATTTGTACTCACTAAAGAAAAGAGTGAATAGGAGAGTAAATATAACCCCAGTTCACACCTGACTGATACATGGGGAGGCTAAAACCATTTTCTCTGTCACAAGAAGCAACCCATTCATCTTGGATAAGTGTCAGATAACTAATTACTGTAGAAACAGTGTAGAGTAGCAGGACTGAGATGGGAATCATGATTAGGAGTAATTAGGAGCCTGGAGCAATAGATCTTGGCAAATATCACCCCAATCCATAAAAAAGGCTGCAAGGCTGACCCTAGTAACTACAGGCCTGTCATCCTGACCTCGGTGCCTGGCAGAGTTATGGAGCAGATCATCCTGAGTGCAATTACACGGCAGCTACAGGATGGACAAGGGATCAGACCCAGCCAACATGGGTTTAGGAGGAGCAGATCCTGTTTGACCAACCTGATCTCCTTTTATGATCAGGTGACCCACCTGGTGGATGAGGGAAAGGCTGTGGATGTGGTCTATCTGGACTTCAGCAAAGCCTTTGACACTGTCTCCCATAATATACTCCTGGAAAAGCTGGCAGCCCATGGCTTGGACAGGGGCACTCTGTGCTGGGTCAGGAACT
>NW_020955707.1:560417-564257 GCF_003031625.1 Empidonax traillii
TGCTACTGCATGTGAGGTTGCTGACCCAATAGAAGACTGACCTGCCAGGTGCAGAGGAGTGGGGGAGTTGGTGGAGAGTTGTTATTGTTGCAATATGAGCAGGATACTTGAGGCAAAGGATACAAATATATGCTAGTAAACTTCAGCATGCTTCTCTTCCACAGGCTTGTAGATTTCCTCAACCCCGGTAATGCAAAAGCTTCAGCATCATCACAGCCAATTTCATTTGTCTTTTTATTTGCTTATTCTGTCTTTCTAAAGAAGAGTAAAAATAAACAAACATTTTTAATGCAGATATCTTTCAGAGAAAGATTCTAGGCCAGTGGCTAATTTCTTGCTGTGCATTAAAAGAAAATGTGCCGAAAAAGATGGTGGGAAATATCTACGTGGGTAGATCTGAAAGTGATGAATGAGTGCTAATTTGAATAAAAGTAGTTTGCTTTTTAGATCACTGCAGTCATAAAATCCATGTTTAAACATCCTAGGGTTCAGTTGGGGAAGACAGTGCATTACCTTCCAATATTATTTATTGATCAGCTAAGCAACAGAGTGAAAGATTTGATGGTGAGTAATAGAATATCTTTAATTATGTTTAACAGTTTTAACAGTAATCTTCACTGTTGTTTTAATTAAGATTTTTTTCATTGGTTGTTTGCTGTAATGAAAAAGTATAAATGCGCAAAAGAACTCAATGACAGTTTAACTTAATGAGATCAACTGTGGTACTGCAGAAGCTGGATCCGGGTTTGAGATTCCCTTCTGACAGAAGCATCTGCCAAGCACTGTCTTCTATTCCGCCAAAAGATATTTGGATTCCATTGTTTCTGCCTTTTGGGTGGATATGGAGGACATCACTGTAGCACCAGTTGTGGCAGAAGTCTCATGAGTGGTTTGACTCCCTAAGCTGAAGAAGTTGTGTTAGTATCCCAGAGTGGCTTCTGGTATTTTCTAGGGAAATAAACATATGCACATATCCACAGCAGATAGTGGAGTTACAAGGACATAAGTCAGTAGCTATTCTCTTAACTCCACAAAATTCACTTATGCTTAAATTTTCTGATAATGCTCTCTATCATGTTAGAGCAACTTGAGCACCTGAAAGCTTGGTTTTGCAGTACGTCCAATGATTGTGTGCTCTTACATTAATCAGTGGAACTACAGAAGGATAAAACTGTATGAGAATTCTGGAGATTGCCAGTCCAGTGCCCCTGCTCAGAGTAAGATCACATGGAACAAATTGCTCAGGACTTTCTCCAGCTGAGTTTTGGTTATATCCAAGGATGGAGGTGCTGTAGCCTCCCTGGGCACCTTATTTTAGTGTTCAGTCACTCCAGAAGTAAAAAAAAAAAAAAAGTAGAAAGAGGGGTTTTTTTCTGTATTCAGTTTTTGTCCAAGTCTTCTCTTGTAGGAAATTATGCAGTTCCTTTGCTAGGAGTTACACATGGCAGTCCCCTGTATCTAAAACATGTTCATCTTAGCAGCTCTTAGTTAAGCCTTGCAGTTCTTTTCAGTTGTACTGACAGGAATTTGGTAATTAGGAGTCACTGGGACCAACCATCTTGGGGAGTGTCTCAAAACTGTAAAATGAGTATGTTTGGATTCTTCATCTTCTAGATGGAAGCCTTGGTAGATATAAACTTTCCATAGACCTTCTAAATTGTCTCTCCATTAACTTTAGCTCAAAGAATTTTACTACTTAGTGTTGGGGAGAATCCTTAAGAATCCCTTCCACAACATTCCAAGGTTGTTCAACAAAATAAACTCATGAACATTTGTTACACGTCTTGATAGCAGATAGTTTTGTTCAATATTTCCTTGGGTATACTTTTGCAGTGTCTTTATTAGTGGTTGTTATCTTTTGTTTTAAGTTTTTTATCACAGATCATTCAGTTCAATACATTCATATGAACTTCTAACTGATCAAGTCATGTACCCTGTTTACAAATAAATTCACATTCTCCTGTTACTAATGACATTCCTGCAGTTGTCATCAAGTCACTATTAATGCTATTGTAACTCACTCCCTAAAGTCATTGAAGATCCTGAAAAGTGCTACAAAGACACTCCATTAAAACTAGCAAACTTCCCCTCCAGCACTGACTCATGGGACACCTCAGTAGTGACCGGCCACACTGCTCTCAAGCACTGCAGAAAGAGTGGTCTTGTAGCAAACATACTGTGAGATAATGAGGGATAAGGGAAGAGCAGGGAAGAATAAGGGAAAAAGGTGGTACTGCTTTTGTGTAGCCAGCTTAACGTTTAGCTGTAAATAGGGGAGCAGATACTGTGTTTGCTATGCCAGACCTAAAGTCATGGAGCTGAAGATGCACTTTCTCCACTTGTGCTAGGCTGTGTAGATTGTGAACTATTATTTTGATCAAGATGTACGTCTTCTGTGTTAAGTACTGCAGTCCAGAGGTGGTGTGTTCCTCATGTTTTTAAATGTGCTTGGCAGTGCTGGCATTTTGGGGATTGTGCAGAATTTAGTAAAGAGAAATCTTTAAAATTCATACTGCTGAACTTATTTGCCATGCTTATGCACTGCTTTGTTGTATTGATTAAGTAGAGTGCTGGAAGTAATGTGTGATGCTCTGATGCTGTACTACGAGAATAGGTTGTATTGCAGAGGTTTGGTAACTTCGAGCTTTGAAAGGCTTAGCAACCATCACACTCACATTGAGGTTGTGAGGCAGCACTTGCGACTTTTATTTGTTCACTGAAAAAGAGTTAATGCTTCTGATCCTTCTATCTCCATTTAATTTGCTTTTGTTGTTGTAGAATTCCTGTCTCTGTCTTGTATTGCAATCTGATTTTCTCCCTATGCTACTCCTGACTTCTTTGTTTGAGGTATACATGCTGCATGTTGCCCACCCAGACACTTGTAAAATTTTTATTTCCTGTCTGTCCTCCACAGATAAAATTTATTTTCCTTTTCTCCCAGAAATGTTAATTGGTAGACTGAGCAGTTGGAATGAGAATATATAAATTACAGGAATCCTTTAAAAAGAAAAAAGCAGATGTTTATATAGGTTTTGGTAAACAACTGTAGAATCTTGGTAGCATTCCCTACAGTCAGCTCTATCAACATTGGTTTTACCCTGTTGTTTGTTTTTCCTTTGTTCCATTCAGTTCAGAGATTCCTGGCACTGTTCTAGTTTCTCAAGCTTTTCTGCTTTTCCTGCTGTATTCATAAAACTTACTCAGCTTCCCTTTGTATCCCTAGTACATCTGCATGTTCTGCCATGGTCTGAAAAGGCTTCCAGGGTCTTGGGAGGGTGGTGAGATTGAGATTCATTTGTACTCACTAAAGAAAAGAGTGAATGGGAGAGTAAATATAACCCCAGTTCACACCTGACTGATACATGGGGAGGCTAAAACCATTTTCTCTGTCACAAGAAGCAACCCATTCATCTTGGATAAGTGTCAGATAACTAATTACTGTAGAAACAGTGTAGAGTAGCAGGACTGAGATGGGAATCATGATTAGGAGTAATTAGGAGCCTGGAGCAATAGATCTTGGCAAATATCACCCCAATCCATAAAAAAGGCTGCAAGGCTGACCCTAGTAACTACAGGCCTGTCATCCTGACCTCGGTGCCTGGCAGAGTTATGGAGCAGATCATCCTGAGTGCAATTACACGGCAGCTACAGGATGGACAAGGGATCAGACCCAGCCAACATGGGTTTAGGAGGGGCAGATCCTGTTTGACCAACCTGATCTCCTTTTATGATCAGGTGACCCACCTGGTGGATGAGGGAAAGGCTGTGGATGTGGTCTATCTGGACTTCAGCAAAGCCTTTGACACTGTCTCCCATAATATACTCCTGGAAAAGCTGGCA
>NW_020955708.1:0-104497 GCF_003031625.1 Empidonax traillii
CAGGGGCAAGTTTCAGTGAATTCATTTGGGGCATCCCCCAGCAATGGTGGGATACAACCTCAGCAAGTCAAACTCTGTGTTTGGAGCCAGCAATTTCCTTCTGCCCCAGGATATCAGTCTGCCCTGGGGTTTCAGGCTGGTTTTGCTTGCCGTGCTGCATATTTCCCCCTCACATCTGTTTCTTCCCTCCTCTAACCCAGCCCAAACAATATGAGGTTTTGTCTGTGCTCGGCATCCAGCAGCAGTTTCTCATGCCCCTTAGCCCTTATTCTGTGTGTGTGCCCTGGACTTAACCAGAACATTCCTACCAGAGGTTAAGCCCAGGCATGGATAATCCAAAAAATTTTTTTGCCTCCAGATCCAAGTGACCATGATGATAAGAGGCTCATGGATCCCATTTGCAGCTCCATGCTGGCCCTTCTCCTGTCCCTTATCTCTCTGCCAGGCAGGCCGGCCTTAGAGATAAGACAGAGATCCCAGCTGCAAGCCAAGAGGATTAGGGCAGTGTGTTCCTGGCTTGGCTGTGCCGAACCATTTATCTCCTGTGTTATAATGAGGCGGCTTTTTAGGGCACTGTGGCCATGGATGCTGTGTCATGCTGCCATCACTGTCCTTGCAATGCTGTCATTTGGAGCTCCCACCCACACGAGACCAAAGCCAGGAGCAGCTGCGGAGTGAATCCCCGCAAAATCAGAGGGCTGTGGGGGAAGCAGTGACCACGACGGGAAACAGGACTGGAGACAGTTGCTGGACCTGGAAACGGGAACTTTGTACTGAAGGACAAAAGAGTGCTGGGAAGAGGGGACATAAGGACACCACAGTGCCCACAGCACAGCAGCGCTCTTGGGAGAAAACCAGGAAAATTAGTGCTTGGGCAACGATATCCCTCAGGGAACAGGAGCCAAGCACTGGCTTTGGCAAGGGTGAGAGGGGAGGAGAATTGATCTTTTTCTTCACGTCTGAAAACTGCCCTTTTTCCCCTTTCTCTTCTCAGACAGTGAGACCTTTGCTGTGGCACTTGACCCACGGTGAGAGGGCTTGTCCTCCCTCCTCATGTGGTTAGTTTCTTTCCTGATTAAAAGCGATTAGGTAGCCCTAAAGCCTGCAGAAATGTGACTGAGGGGAACGGAGACAAAGAGTCCCTTCAAGATATCTTAAATCCCCAGGGCAGTATTTAGAGAGCCTTGAAGAGAGACCTGGAGCAGAAAGACCCTGCCAGGACCTCCCTGTCCTTCTCCCTCCTGCTGCACCCTTCGTTGCCAGCATCTCCTCCACCATGTCATTCTCTGAAGCAGAGGTGCAAAGTGCCCGGGGTGCCTGGGAGAAGATGTATGTGGATGCTGAGGACAACGGGACAACTGTGCTGGTCAGGTAAGGAAGGAGCCCATCCAATTGCTACGCCAGCAGGTTGAAGGAGGAACACCAAGAAGGATGAAGTTAAGGCCTAGGAGCACATCTTGATGTTTTTCATGCAGCCCTTGCTGGGAATGTTTTGATCTGCTGTGGTTTATCCCATCTCAGGGAGGAAAAAGGGAAGAGGAGCAATCCACACAAGGAAAAATAAAAGGAAAGGAGGAAGGAGGTGGGGAAAGAAAAAGAAAAAAGAACAATTTCTTTACCCATTTAAAGTAAAGAAAAGAAAGTGTGGTATGACAGAGAATGGGAATAAAACGTGGACCTTATTTCCCTCTTCCTCTTTACCTCTAAACTCCTTTAACGATTTTTGTTGACTTCTAAGTATTTCACTTCTCATTCTCCTTCAGCCTTTCCAGTCCAGTCCATCTATTCCATTTTTTTTTGCACCATTCTGTCACGTGAAAGGTGGGAGTTTAGATTTTTGTCTGTTGGTATCCCCAGGAGAGTTGAGACCCTGGTGCCCGACAGTCAGTCAGCATCTTGGAATGAGACCCTTCACCAACAGATTCACAAGATTGGAGGATTCCATCCTCCCTTGTTAGGGGGAACTCAACAGAGCCCAGACCCCTCAGCAGCTCCTGCCAAGGTGTTATCCACTGGTGGCACCTGCAAGGACTCGCTTTAACAGTTTACAAGTAACACTTTTTATTAATACAATTTGTAACAGATTAATAAGGTTTGAAGGTTGTTGGTGATAGTGCCTACTGCAAAAATATGTCTTAAAGCAACCTGCTGATACATATATTAAACAAGCACAAGCTCTCATACAAAGCAATCTAACTAATATGCTATGGGGTAAGCATAAGCAAAAGCTCTAGTACTAAAAGCAGCATTTAACGCACACAGAGTATATTTCCCACCCAAGGCGTCCCTCTGGGGTGGGAGAAGATGGACTCCGCCAGTCGACTGATCCCAGCAGTTTCAATGGAGGTCTTCTCCCACTTTCCCCCTATCCCCAGCTTACTTTTGTACTTATGTTTTGGGTGGAGTTTGAGTGGCTCTAACCATAAATACTTTTTATTTCCGATTGATGTATAGGTTTAACTCTATCCATCACCCCACACTTTCTTATGGGCTTTCCTCTCTGTTTTCATACTGTTTCCCTTTCACATATCCCTCACTCATCTGGGACTTTTATTCACCTCCATGAGCACTGATCAGTGCAAATACTATTTCTGGTTATCAGACCTCTACCCCTCCCTCTGGCTTTCTTGTATATCACATCTTATGCCTGGATTACCCTCAAAGAGTGTTACTCACTGCTCTTTCCTTCTGCAATCTTCACAACCTGAAGGCCAGTTAGGGTCAGGAGTGCAGCCATAAAAGGCAAGTAGCATCCAGTAGCTTGGCTCCCTGGGGTAATTTACTTCAGAAGGTTTTGCTTGAGAGTCCTACAGCCCCAGACCTGCCTATAGAGAAGTTCAAGGCTCCCCAGTTGAAGAGAGACATGGCCATACTGGAAAGGGTCAAGTGAAGGGCCGGGAAGATGATTAGGGCTTTGGAGTATCTCTCGTATGAGGAAAGGCCGAGAGAGTTGTGACTGTTCAGCCTGGAGAAGAGAAGGCTCAGGGGGAGATTATCAATATGTATATAAAAACCTGAAGGAAGACTACAAGGCAGGCAGAACCTGCCTCTTCTCAGTGGTGCCAAGAAACAGGACCAGAGTCAATGGGCACAAACTGAAACACAGGAGGTTCCCTCTGAACGTCAGGAAACACTTTTTTACTGTGAGGGCAGCTGAGCACTGGTGCAGGTTGCCCGGAGAGGTTGTAGAGTCTCCACCCATGGAGGTACTCAAAAGCTATCTGGGCAACTGGTTTGACCAGTGGGGTTGAACTAAATGACCTCCAGAGGTTCCTTCAAGCCCAATCACTCCGTGACTCTGTGAAATGCAATCTGGAATTTGCTATTGATATTTCAGGGGGACAATTGGTTTACTCAATGGAGTAAACTGTTTTTTTAAGAGCTTGATGAAGATGGCTATAATTGATTAAAGGCAATTTTAAACATATTGAATTGTGTTACTTTTGAATAAATGAAATGAGCAGTAGTCAAATCATAGTCAAACCCATAGTCAAACAGCAATCCATTGCAGGCAGGAAGAAAGCTTTGGGATGGACTCTAGGAAGGGGTTAATAAACAAAACTAATAGTAGTTTTTCTCCATGAAAACACCCATCAGAATCACAGCGGTCATATCTGCTGTCCAGAACATCTTTGGGAATATTATGCTGTCACACTTACCTCATGTGAACGTGCTCCCACTTCTCTGTCCAAGTAATCTAACACAAAGTTAACACTGAAGGAAAGGCGAAGCAAGGGACAGGCTGCCATGGGCATGGGGTGCTGTGGACAGATGCAAAAGGCAAAGCAGAAACAAGAAATGGAGGGGACAGAGGTGCCCGTCCTAATAAAGAGAAGGAAAAAGGGCAATAAATGCATAAGATGAGGCCTGGAACATTTAGCCATATCTGCATTGATGCCTGGGTTCACCAGTTAGGATGTCTCTCATTTCTCAACAGGATGTTTACTGAGCACCCAGACACCAAGTCCTACTTCACACATTTCAAAGGCATGGACTCTGCTGAAGAGATGAAACAGTCAGATCAAGTCAGGGGCCACGGCAAGAAGGTTTTCACTGCCATCAATGACATGGTGCAACACCTGGACAACTCCGAGGCTTTTCTTGGGATAGTGAACCCACTCGGCAAGAAACATGCCACCCAGCTGAAGATTGACCCCAAAAACTTTAGGGTGAGCAAGTAGCCCTCTTCCCAAGGGGTGTAATTGTGAGGGGAGGATGTTTTCCCCTTTGAGGAGTAGAACTGAGGAAAACAGGCATTTCTTAGTATACCACCTACCTAGTGGCTATAGGGACAAAAGAGTCTTCATTGCTACAGAGGGCTAGATAGTTAACAGGCAGGAAAGATCAGGAAGAAACTTAGCCCCTCAAGCCATGTATTCCATAAGTGTCCAACATGGGGCTTCTTGTGGCCTCTAAGCATTTAGGACAGTCCACTGATAGGAGAACGATTGCAATGGATGGACCAGGTGAATCTGTCCTGTACAGCCATCTTTAAGTGATAGGTGCAGTCAACAATAACTAGATACACAAGACAGCTAAAAAAAACCAGCAGCAGTGACTGCCGTTTTTTGTGAATTCTATAATGCACCATAATTTCAATGCCCTGTTACAAGCCCTGCAAGCAAGATGCTGCAAATAGCTCTTGGACCCCTTTCTGCCTTCCGAGAGTCCCAACTAAAGATACATGTTTTGCTCTTATGCCTCTAATGTGGAGGAAAGTTCACACTGTTTTTTTCTTCCCTTGTCCTTGTTTAGATTATCTGTGACATTATCTTACAATTGATGGAAGAGAAATTTGGTGGAGACTGCAAAGCTTCCTTTGAGAAGGTGACCAATGAAATCTGCACTCACCTGAATAATGTCTACAAAGAGGAGGGTTGGTGAGGATGTGCACCCTCCGTGCTCTTCAAACATCTTGACAGCACTGATTTGTTGCTTTTGGGCTCCCAGCCCCAGCTGGAAGAATGAAAATGTAAATATATATTAAAAAAAAAAAAAAAAAGGCAAGAAAAAAGGCTTATACAATGTAGATATCAATGTCAATTATTTCCTTAGCAAAATGAGTTTCTACAGCTAAACAAAACCCACAGATACATGAAAGTCAACCAATCCTAATGTGTTTTGCAGTTTCAGTGCTCCAGGTGGGTTCCTCTGGCCACTGTCCCTTTAGATTACATTTTAAGATGATGACTTTAAGCTTGCTATTCCTAAAAGAAAGACTTGCTCCTTCCAGCAGCGCAGCAGCTCTTTAACTCATCTACCACCTCTCCATCCTCATGAGTAACAAAGAGGCCATTTTGAAGCATCTCCAGGAACTTGGTAGAGGTCATTATTTAAGAGTGTTGTTTTGTGTTTGAAGTTAAACCAAGGGGGAGTGGTGTACAGGAAAGACTAACAACCAGGAAAGGCATGGGGAAAGCCCCTTCTTGCATGAGCCAGCAGTTTTCCAGTCTTGGTTTCTCAGAGCAGTTTTCAGCACAAGGGATTCCAACACTGAATGTGGTCACCACTGAGTCTCTCTGGGCAAGCATAAACATTCCAGGGCGTGGATTCCATGGTGTTACTCCCAGCAAATTACTCTGGCTGTGTTCCTTGGTGAGGGCAATAGCACCGAGCTCACTGGCTCCTGTGCTACTCCGAGTACCCAGCTGAGGGGGGCTGCTGCCTCGCCGAGTGGGTGGCATGGTGGGCTCAGCCCAGCATGGGACTCCTCCTGCCCAGTCTCACAGCCTCAGCCTCCCTTCAGTGGTAACAGAGCCCCGAATTATTTAATTGCTTTTCTTCGTATTCCTTAGAGGTGGTGAAATAATCAGCTAATAACTGCAAATAACCACATGCTGGTTTGCTTCAGTGTAACACAATAAACACAGAGAAAGCAGATGCCTCCTCTCATTTGTAGCACAGAGAAGGCGATGTGCAGCAGTGGGAGCTGGTTATACTGCACAGTTACTGGTGGTACTGTGGGTTTTACCAAAACCAGCTCCAATTCCCACCTGGGCACCCACCACGCAGCTGTCAGGCTTCTTGGGTGATGGGAAGTTTTCACTTGGCCATGAAGCAACAGTTTTGTAAACAGCTAAAAATGCAAAGTTCTCCTTCACTCAACGCGTAGTTTTCCACACCCAACCCATTTGTTCGGCAAAGGGTGCTAAATCTCAAAGTCCAGAAGATGAACTCTTGTTGGAGGGGGAGGATGGGGCAGGCTGCTTTACTAGTTTCCCTATTCTATTTGGCTGAGGGAAAAGGGAAGCATATTGCCCAGCACTGTCAGGGATTGTAAAAAAAGAACAAGATGTGTAAAAAATATTTATAGACTCAAATCCCTGTGAGGGAGTACAAGTAGTTAAAGCTCTGAAAAGCACAAAATAATTTCCCCTTTTTATTGACTTGCCTTAATGCATGTTAAGAGCACTATTTACCATGAGGGTGGTTGGCCCTAATGACCTGCTCTTCATTGCCACAAGCTGACAGGGGCCTGGCAACACTGGCCGATGATTTAAGGCTCTGGTGTTGCCTGCTCCTGTGATGCAGAGGTGTTGCAAAAGCAAAGCATGTGAAACAAACCTAATTCAGGCTGCAGTAAAGAGTAGGTTATTTTTAAAATCCATTTAGAAAAGGGGGATATGTTACATTTTAAAAGTTTGTGTAACCCGTGTGGTTTAGGAGTACATGGTCCCTTTTTTTTTTTTTTAACTGAGATTTCTAAGAATGACAGAAAGCTTTTCCAAGAGTGTAGATTAGACAACATATTGAAATGGAGAATAACTGAGCTGACTTTGCAGTTTTCCAGCAGGGTCACTGTTCAGTGCTGTCCAGCTTTCCTTGTACCTCACCGTGCCTCTGCAAAATAGCAACATTCATGTACTTGGGAGGAAACCAAACATTCTCCTTACTTACTGAACTGGTAACTGTGCGGTGCTGTACATACTGTATGCATTCTTATGGAAAACTCTGATTCTGTGAAGAGAAACAGAAGGGAAACCTCACACCCAAGGGCAGTAGCAAGAGATTTCCTGTGGAGCGCCACTGGTGAGTGGGACCAAAGCCCTCACACCAAGCTGCATGGGTTTCTTATAACCTCTGGGACATCAGAAAGGTCTGTGAGAGAACAAATATGTGAGGTAGTATGGGCAGTGTGACAAGTGCCTGTGACGTGTTAAATCAGCTAAGTGCCCTGGAGTTATCTTTGTGTCTGACCTAAACCAAAACAGTGAAAACAAATGGAAAATACTGACAAAGGGGAAGAGGGGTGAGCAGAAGCTCATGCAGGAAGTTTATCCACTCAGCTAGTTAAATCAAAGTGTTTTGCTGGTCATGTTGCTAGAGAGAAAAAAAAAAAAAAGCATTCCCATAAAAAAACCCCTTGACCTTGTAGAGACCCACTTTCCTGATTCAAAATACTACCTAAACACTGTTAAAACACATACGTACTTGAATTTAACTTGCAAAACTACAGTCGCTGTGGTGACAAAGCAAAAACTTACCCAGAGGAAGGTACATTGCAAGGCATAATCCTGTGCAAATACCAGTTACCCTGTAACACTTACCATCATCCAGATAGCACTGCAGCCGAGGAGGCCCCGAAGACGTCAAAGGATTGGAGAACCTCTTCCCAGTAACTGGGAAATCCTATGCAGAGCATCCACTAGTAGGGTGAAGCCTCCATCTTTGCTGTGAGAGGGTCCAGAGGGTCCAGTGTAAGCAGCATTAAACAAACCAGCTTACATCACTCAATTGGTGCGGAAAACAATGTGGCTTTCTTCTTTTGTTGGTTTTCCCATGAAGCCTGGCTAGGTCTCAGGGCAAAATCAGGGAATCAGTTCAGACTAACTACTGTCAGATACCCCCATGGCCTTGACTAGTCTCTAAATACAGAACTATGGCTACATTTATATCTCAAATATGAACCAGCTGTGACCATGTGAGGCCTACTGCTCTCATGGCTTGGCTGAAAAGAAAGGCACATTTATAACACATAGAAGCCTTACTAATTACTAATAATATGCTGTGCTAACAAGCATAAATGCGCACTTTTAAAGCATTACTAAGGATTATACAGCATCTTGGTTAATAAGCAGATATATGGCTAAATACAATACTAGGCTGAATATAATATTAGGTTGGAAAATTCATCTAGAGGTCAATGTTGTCTCAGGGTCTGCTCTTCAGGCCCCAGAATTACAAACATCCAATGATGGCTGGAAGGCAATGAGGGTACAGCCCAGACAGGAACATGCTGGGAGCAGAAATGTTTCTACCCCATGCTTGGTACCAGGGTCGTCTCTTCTGTTAGAACTGGAGAGGGGCAGGGGAGCCTTTTTAGACCTTCAGTTCACTTTCCTGGCTAAATAAAAGGTCCCACGAGGCTTGTGATGGTACAACGTGTGATGAGGAAGGATTGCTGCCTACAAAAGATCATACTGAGATATGAGAAGTGAATTGTGACGTCTGAATCGGCACTAGGAGCCAGTGGTCCCTGGAAAAATAGAACAGTCACTGAATTCAAATGTCTGTACATCCAGTGTGGCATGCAGATGTCTCATAAAAGCCGAGGTGTGACTCATGCTGCAAACCAAGCCAAAAAAGCCCCCAGACTTATTTTAACCTTCTCAGTTTTCAATATTGCAAAATATATACTTATTTTTTCTTTTGTTACAACATCTGGGTTTAGGGAAAGGCGATGAGAAAGCAGATACCTTTTTTCCTTTACCTTTGCTAAAGCTAATACTGAGATAATGGACGTGTAATTAGAATAGCTCTGAGTCTCAGTTAACCTTATGGGCCATACCAGAGCACTTCTGTTTTACACAGTGAGGTGGGTTTGAGCCGGTTCAAGGCACAGTTATACTGCTCAGATTGCACATGGGCAGCATCAAACAAGCCTAAGACACATAGGACTGACTTTTTCCTGGTGTGAGCCAACAGCATCCCAGATTGAATCACTTGCTTACTCAGTGGGCAAGAGAAATGTCAGTCCTGCTGTACTGTCAGAATATTTTGTGCGCTCGCTGCAGAGAGCCCAGGATTCTGCTTCTGAAGTTCTCGGGTGTGCTTGCTCAGGAGGATGCACTGTGGTGTGTCTCTTGCTGGCAGTAACACTGTGCTTCAAGTCCCCTCTGCACCACAGAAGTGGACACATTAGGGACCTGCTGCTGGTGATGGTGGTGCTGCTGATCTCCATCCAGCCTCTACAGGCCATCCAGCAAGGACCCCTGGCAGCCACTGACCATGGCCACCAGGCAGAGCAGGCAGATCCCAACATGATGCTTAAATGTCCCATTAGCACAGACCATCAGAAGACATTTGCACGGGCTTACAAGCAGAAATAAAATTTTAGGACAAGGAAGAACACTGAAGCTGACATTTGCACTACGGTCCCACCCTCCATCAAGTGGGTGGCTGCCTCAGCAGTTCTTTACTCCCATTGTTCTGCTGCAAACCAGTATGAGCTTAGGAGGATGAGCAATCTGAAAAGCTACAGTAGTTCCATGCAAAGTCCCCACCCACTTACCACCTTCCAGTGATGGAGACAGAGAGCCCTGAGCCGGCCTGATGGCGCCTGACAGCCAGTGCTGTGAACTCGCCTTCTTGGCAGCCTCTCTGAGCCAGCACCTGGAACGATTTCTAACCTTTGTGCTCTCAACTGAGCATCACCATCAGCACTTTACTACAGTCAGCATTTGTCAGATCATTTCAGCCTGGGAAAGGGCTGTAAAGCCACAGCACCTCCTGCTGTCGTGCCCTTTTTGACCTTGCCCGTGTCCAGCCCTGCTTTGTTGGTAGCTAATCCTGCCTCTCCCATGGTGCATCTCTAGGATTCCACTTGCCTGCAGTGCCCTGGCAGCACCACTGAGCCTGGGAAGGGGATTTGGGACTGTGGTTTCCCCAGCAACAAGAGGTGAAAAGCCAGAGCCAGGAGAGAGAAGTCATGAGAGAATTTTCTGTTTGCCTGCTGACTCCATTATATGCCGACAGAGGGGAGAGGAAGGATAAAGAGTAGAAACAGGGCTAGAAACAAACATTTCTTCTTATTTTCTTGTATTTCCAGCTGCTGATACAACTCCTGCCCAGCAGTCTGCTGCTTCCCAGCTTTTCAGGCTGCAGCGAAAACTGGATTTCAGGTCTTACTGAAAAGAATTAAAGAATTACATCAATAAATAGTAACAGTGCAAGAATTTATTGAGAATCAAGTGGAAAAAAATGATCAAAGCAAAAAGTCAATAAATCTCCCCAACTCTCCCCCTGCCCCCCCCAAAAAACCACAAAACCCATCATGCAGGATTGAATGAAGAGTGCATTCAACATTTTTTATAAGCCATTGCATCAGGAGAAACTCTACTGTCTGTTCAGCAAAGGACAACTATACTGAGGAAGGTGCCATGTGAAATAACGAGATAGAGAATAGTAAACGAGGGGGGGTTACCAGGTGCTGCAGGCCCTCACACTGCACACTGACATCACCTCTGGTGCATTTATACTTAATTTAATGATGACTGCAATCCCAAACTGCTTGAATCTGTAACAGTCCTGGCGGGGACAGCACGTCTCACTGAATCGTTTTCCACACCAGAGGAGTTTCTCAGCACAGTTGAGGTACTGTGTTCCTACAGCTAAACCCACCCGTTCAGAAGTACTCACCCATGTCCTCAGCAATCCTGCACTGGCCCCAGGGGTCTCAAGACAAGTTGCTACCATTCTCCCTTTAGCTAAATAGACAATCCCTGCTCCAAGGTTATTTAACATTTGCACCATCATCCATTTGCATCAACTTAGGGAGTTGGTTCACCTCTTTTCTCCCACTGCCCCTGGGGCAGGATGGATGGTGCAGCACAGGCTGGACAGACAGATGAGTTCCAGGGCAGGGTTTGGATTGTAGCAACAGGATGGTAGCTCCCAGCTTCAATACCTGATGGAAGGCAAGAGGACAGAGAGGAACAGACTCGTCTGCCAGCTTCACTGGCAAGTCCAACGGTGGGTAAGGGGATTCGGTGGCACTAGGCCAAGCACCTCTTTGCTTGGAAATGTCACTGTTCTACTGTGTGGTTTCTCCTGCTCCAATGGGAAAAGCAGGTCACATACGTCATCCAGCACTGGACCGGACTGTGGATGGAAGTTGCCGAGTTGCCATCCCTGGAGGTATTTAAGAGGTGTGTAGATGTGGCACTTAAGGACATGGTTTAGTGTTGGACCGGGCAGTGTTGAGTTTGCAGTGGGAGTTGGGCTTTCTTCAAGGTAACCAATTCTATGATACTATGTTCAGGAGAGGATCTCATTTCTGGTAATGTGCCATCCTCTAGCTGCTTACCATCTTTAACCTTCTGGTTTATGCTCCCCTGACTAACCTAGAGTGATCCTGAGATCCAGGAATAATGCTTGCAGGTTCACTGCATTTTCAACAACTTAAATCAGCGAAATAATCTCATTTTGCTCAATCTGCACTCTTGCAGCCTGGTAAAAGCAGCTATGGAGCTACAACTGCATCAGCAAAATGTCAAAGATCTCAAGAGCTGATGCTTAGCTGCGGAATCCCTAGGTTCCCTGAGGAGCTCCACTTCATAATCTTTTTGACCATGAAAACTAACATCAGCCAATACCACTCTTCAGTTGTCCAGCAGGAAATCCAGGGGTGATGAGTATCTCTGTTTTGCATTCCTGGAAATTAAGGTAGTTGGGTTCTGAAGAGAGGGTGGAAGATCCATACTTCAGCACAACTAATAAAACAGTCTCCCTTTCTGACAGATGTTGCAGACCTCTTGCGTTTAAAGTGTGTTTCGTCAGTCACTTTAATTCAGTTTTCTTCCCAACTGCACTGCAGTTCTGTACTTCCACACATAACTCAGATTATTTTATCATGAAATCAGAGGTAAGCCTCACCTTCCTGCTGCTTAACATTGGTGTGGTACTTGGATACTATGAAGCACACCACCCCATGAAAACCTCTAAATAAGGGAAGGCTCAAACCCAATCACCCTTTTGTAATTAAATTTAAAAGCCATTTGTAAGATTAATGGCGTATTATCCAAAATCTGCTAGTAAGGAGTCTAAGCAGTGTTATGTCACAGTCTGCAAATTTCACCACCACCATTCCCCTTTTTTACAACACAAAATTTCTAGTTGCTGGTTGCAGGGGGAGACAGGTCCTTAGTGTTTCTGGAATATTGTTATTCCAGACAGGAATTCCAGAGCAATCACTGGCACTTGTGCTATGCAAGATGTATCTAGAAATGACTGTTCAACTTTTGTCACACCACTAGAATTCCACTAACAACTGTGTGACAATAGATGTTATCAATCATTTACACAGTATGGCCAGTACCAGAGGGACAAACACTGGTAACTTTCATCAATCAAGCACTTGGGCCACTCAGGAAGTCATAAAACATTCCCAGGAAGGAAACTCATGCTCAGAATTCAAATGGGTAAATAATGAAAAAAAGAAGTGTTAAGCAGTTAGTCATCATTATTACAGGAGTTTAAAATGGCATCAATTCAAAGTGGAATGTGCAATGTTGGATCCAAGCCCTCGCAGAGGTATAAAGGTCCTGTTCTAGCTTTCACTGCCAGCCAAAATACTGCTGAATTATCTTCTGCATTAGAATTATCACCCAAGTGTTCTGACCATACTGAAGATGCTACAGAAAAGACACTGAGGGAAAATGCACACAGTGAATGGTAATACACACCAATGATTAGCAGGCCTACAGAGACACTGCACAATCTACTGAAAATGCCAATAAATCATCACAAACACTGCTCTTGAGCATCAGTATTAGCTAACTCAGTGGCATGAACTCAAGGATGAAAATTTACCAATGTCTAAATTCTTCTGTGTGGGAGTAGAATAGTTTAAATACCCCAAAACACTTTCAATCCAACAGAACGGACAGCAACCCCTTTGTTTTGTCGGTGACATGGACTGGGATCGAGTGCACCCTCAGCAAGTTGGCTGATGACAGAGCTGTGCGGTGCAGTCAACATGCTGGAGGGAAGGGATGGCACACTGAGAGACCTTTGACAGGCTTGAGAGGTGGGTCCGTGTGAACCTCAAGAAGTTCGACAAGGCCAAGCTCAAGGTGCTGCACCTGGGTCAAGGCAATGCCAAGCACAAATCCAGGCTGGGGGATGAACAGATGGAGAACAACCCTGCAGAGAAGGACTTGGGGATTCCGGTGGATGAGGGACCGGACCTGACCCAGCAATGTGCATCTGGCAGGCCAGAAAGCCAAGTGGATCCTGGGCTGCACCAAAACAGCCTGGGCAGCAGGTCGAGGGAGGGGACTCTGCCCCTCTACTCCACTTGGGTGACACCCCACCTGCAGTGCTGCATCCAGCTCTGGGGTCCCCAGCACAGGAAGAACAAGGACCCGTTGGAGTGGGCCCAGAGGGATGGAGCAGCTCTCCTGTAAGGACAGACTGAGAGAGTTCAGGTTGTTCAGCCTGGAGAAGGATGCAGACAGACCTTATAGAACCTTCCAGTACTTAAAGGGGCTACCAGAGAGCTTGAGTGGGACTTTTTACAAGGGCATGTAATGACAGGGCAAAAGAGAATGGCTTTAAAATGGGTATTAGGTAGAAATTCTCTACTTTGACAGTGGTGAGGCACTGGAACAGGATGCTCAGAGAAGTTCTGGATCCCCCATCTGAGGAGGTGTTCAAGGCCAAGTTGCACAGGGCCTTAAGCAACCTGGTCGAGTGGAAGGTGTCCAAGTCCACAGCAGGGGAGTTGGAACTAGATGATCTTTAAAGTCTCTTCCAACCCAAACCATTCTATACTTCTGACTCCACAGGTTTCTGCTTTTGAAGATTTTAGGATAATCAGGACTGTGATCAGAATGACTGCTTTTCCTAGAGCACATCTGTATGTTAAAAACCCTAATAACCAGGTGTTAGTTCTTAGAAGACTGAGCTGCTGATTAACCACCTTAAAGAGACCGGTATATCCTTGTTAAGTTATTAGACAATATGGTTTCTTTTTTATTTTTTTTATTTCTTTTGTTCTTAATTTTTGCTTGTTGTTGCTGGTTTTTTTGTTTGTTTTAATACAATTAAGGATGCACCCCACAAGAAAAAGCAGAAAGAGTCCTTATGGAAAAAAAACAAATATATTGAACACATACCAATCAAATGGTACAGATATGGGACTGGCTTTGATTTCAAAATTTAAGTAGAAATAAAAAAGATGTAATGCAACAGCTGTTCAATTTCCAAGTCTAAATAGGCACTGTAAAAAGACATTTCGCTTTCTCCAGCACACATTCCTGTCTAAATGCTCCCACTGTAATCAATTCCTAGGATCCCAAACAAAAATAAAACCCAACACTGGGAACATAACCTTAGAGTAAAAGTTAATATCCATCCACCCACCCTCTTACAAAAAAGCAAACAAACAAAAAAAAAATCCCCCCAAATACAACCTTTCAATGCTGCTGTTTTGACTAGAGCAGAATTGGAGAATTTATAAAGGTTCAAAAGCACCCAAGGCAAGTAGTACAATATAATTTGTTCACTAACTTGTATTGGAAAGGAGATTAAAAACATTGAGATCTGCATCTTGGTACATAAAACTGTTGTCCTGAATAAAGAGAAATCTTTCAGAAAAGTTTTACAACTTGGTGGAAGTCCAGGACCCAGCTTTAGGCATCATTAATTGATGGGGTTTAATTCTGACTTTGTTATAACCACTTTTATATACTGTACATCTACCCTAGTTGGATCAGTGTCTGGAACCGCTCACTGGTGTCCCTTTGAACAACTGTAAACTAAACCAAAGTATGCAACTCCATAGGAAGCTAGAGATCAGGTGAATATACAGCCAGTTATATCTCCCCTGCTTCACGCTCCTCGGAGCTCCTTGGGTCTTCCGATCGGCCATTAGCACTTTCATAAGAACGTTTCTTGTCTTTGAAATCTCGTGGTGACCTCTCTCTCGAGCTTCTATCTTTATCACGGGATGTTCTATCGCGGTCTCTCGAACGTTCTTTGTCTCTGGAAGATCTTTCTTTAGAGGATCTGAAAAGTGCAGTACATTTAAAAATTTGAGTCAGTCAGGAATTTTTAGCTATCAAACAGCATTTGGATTTTGAATTTTTCTTCTTTTTCCAACCCAACTTTAGATTTATATAAACAGGAGTGTATGGTAAGACATCAGAAGTCATTCTACTCTTCTCCATTTCCTACTTCCGATTTCAAAAGACAAATACTTGGAAGCAGGATTTAATCTACATTTACTACAGAGCCCAGATTAAGGTCAATGTGCTTCACTAAATCTCTTATTTTCAACCTCCACCCTCAAGTTTGTATTAACTAAAGTTTAATGGAAATTTTTCATCTGCAGTCTCTAGCTTAAGAATGTCTAGCCTTTCTCAGACATATCAATTACAAAGTTGAATGTTTAAAAATAGGAGTTTGATTAAAAGCAGGGGGAAATTGTGTTATTCTGGAACAAGACTATTACATGACAAATACAAACCAAACCAAATTGTGCTACAATTATATTTTGTTACAGGAATTAGCCCTTGTGTGATTTTGCAAGGTTGGCGTGGTATCATTTTTAGCTATTTTACCGTTCCAAGTTTTTTGTTCTGTCTTTTACTTCAGTTCTGTTAAACAATCCATATTGTTTTAAATTGAATGAGCTACCTGTATGGGAAAAAAATGGATTAGACATCCTCCTCTGTATTCCCTTATGGATGCATTTAAATGCATCTGTTGTTGAAAAACACTGCATTTTTATTTTACCATGTACTGCAATCAGAAAATTGCTTGATACAAACTTTTACAGAAAAATCTGAACAGCATGCTATAAAGCTAGCCACTCATTTCCAAGTCAAAAAATTTGGTGTACTGGCCAGTGAGACTGCACTCTCTCCACTTATAGAAAGTTACTGTCACTTCACCTCAAAGCTTTGAAACTAAGGTCTGCAAAATGCTCCTGGCACTAATTTCCTTTTACAAGCTTACAAAGAAGTGACCCTTCATCTTAGTTGCTCAGCCGAAAAGATTACTTTCTCTACAGTGTTGCAAGACAGTGTTTGCAAATGCTAAGATCCAGAGGCATTACTCCTATTCCACAAATCACATGTCACAGAAGAGAAGCTACATGCCAAATAAGAGGTTAATCCTGGAGTTAGTACAGCTGATGACAAGTATCTCGTGCTGCCAGTCCCCTGCAGAACTAACAGCGCTTCCAAACTGGTTGACTCAGGTTAACTCTAGCAATTAATCCTAGAGCAGGCAGACAGATAGGATATGATGCCATTCACAGCTTTGTTTTCCTAATCAATGCATTTCTGGAGATGCATTCATCCAGCTGTCCCCTCTCTCTACAAGTGAGTCTCTAATCAGTAGACAAGAAAGACTGGGTTTAATGAATCACAGCACAGTGATGTGAAAATTTATACAACTGCCTTAGCAAGCGGTATCACTGCCTAAAGACTTAGAAATATCACTGTCTTTCCCAAGAGCAAGGTAAAGCCCTTGACTTACCTTATCTAGAATGCTTAGAAAGCATTACTACCTAACTGATCCTAAACAGTCAGCAGAAGAAAGAGACACTTTAAGGCACCATTTGTCTTATCTCAAAATAGATACAAAATTATGTCGGATGAGTCTGTAATGAGACTCAAGAGATTTACATGTCATCTAAAGCCAGGTGAAATGAAGCCCCATCTTATGACTTCAGGTACTCGTCCACACAATGTCTGTATGGGATCAATCATCCCTTGTCACATGAATTCTTGTAAGTGGGCTCAAGCATACTGACACCACCTTCTCTCAGCGTATCCACATTTTGGTCTGTGTCATGACTGACCTTACTGAGTACGCATCTCAACATCTCACTGCAAACATTCGCTTTCTCATTGGATAGCAAAATGCACAAACTACAGTTTGTTTCTAATGAAAGACAATTAGTGTTATTTATTTGAAACTTATGACTAATAGCAAAAAAAATAGGACTTGATTTAGATATGCTCTTAGTAAGCCAGTAATCCAAGCCTGAGTAGACCTAGAGTTCCCATTACCCTAGGTAGGCTGCTGCTATTACCAGATACGTTCCCATTATCTAAGACACACTGCTGCTATTTCCAGATGCTTTGTGTATGTTCAGTTTTGCCCACAGTGTGTGGAGGTCTGGTCCTTACATTGATATATTTGAAATGAGATCCCAGCCCTTAATAGATTTAAATCTATCCACAGGTTTCATAGGTGAATGGTGGTGGCACAGAATAAAAAAGTGTATGTGTCAGACAAATGTATGTGTTTGTAGAATTTCCTCAGCTATGGCACACAATAAAACATCCCTTTACTTTCAGAATTAAGAAGTACCTGAGAAGTGACAGTTTCTCATTTAATGTGAAAAGGTCTTGGGAAAATACTTTCTTATGAAGGGTGAACAGGATAAATGAGAAGGAACTGCGTGGTTTGCTGAAAGCAGGAACACTCTGCACATTTGCCTGTAATCATGGTACACTTCTCTTAAGGCCCTAGAATTACTGGCACCAGGGGCTGCCACTGCTGCAGCCTTCAGCTGCTTTTCTACTGCTTGTGTCACACACTGCACTCCTGCAGGAGCTGGGTAAGAACACCATGTTTCCCACATCTGAATTTATTTGGTTATTCAAAACCAAAATGCTAGGACTCCTTCCTAGAGAAGTTAACTTCCTGGAACCTGTCTCCTATTTTCCAGGATATCATTGGTCAGAATTCCTCAGACAACGGAACGTTATGAGTTTAAGACACACAGGCTTGAATAGAAACATTTCATAGGAGGATTATAAGAAATTCCTTCAAAAACAAATTTAAAAAATAGGTTTTGGCAGTGAGTACTTCCCTAGAACTGAAAAAAGAGTTCTTAGGAGACAAGGACACATTAGAACCTGTGAGTTCAGGTCTATTTTGCATTCTGGCATCAACACTGGTATGTGGAAAGCTGCTCTACTGCCAAGAGGGGCATCTCTAAAAAGGAGGTATCTAGCCCATGTGCAAGTCCAACAGCCATCCTGGTCTCAGTGCAGCAAGATCATAGTTCTACAGATTCTTCAATCTTTTGAAAGCCCAATTTACATATTTTCAGAGTAAAAATTTTGCTTCATCTTTCAGAAATAAGAGGTATGAGCTGCTAATGATGGCACAGCAGTTTTTTCCTCTAAAGCCAACAGTAGAGTAAAACTCTTATTTGTACCAGGGATTCTTCTAACACAGGTGTGCTGCATTCCTTCAGGGCAGAAAATGACATCAGGAGAAATATTTCCAGTACTGAATATCATAAGGTTGAATTCATTCCCTGAGGTACATTATATTTTTTTACTTTTAACATGTTTACTGTTACATGGATAGCACCAGTGGTCTCTCCCTGTTCTTACATATTTCTCTGTATCATTTGCATTGTGCTCATCATATTGGAGGGTTTGAACAAGTATGATGAGAGTTCTAGAACAATCAACCTGAAGAGTTTTCTTTGAAGGATTGAAATCGAGTCTTGCAAAGCTGGAAAAGTTGAAGTAGTAAAGGCAGTCTAAGCATATACCCTACAAATTGGTTTATCCAAACTAAAAAATGTGTTGATTCAAAGGAAGAGCCTGCTTTAAGGCTACAAACTAAAGGTTTGAAGATTTGCTAATCTGCTATTGTGAATGCCGTGATGAGGCAGGCTCTTTGGAGATGGAAACTGCCGAGTTTGAAACACTGACTTTAGAAAACCCTTAAGTATTTTAAATACCAGACACTACTGGTGATACCAAGTAGAGTGCTGAACTTTTAACCCTGTCTTCTATGTTCTCTTACAGAGCACAATGGTATTACAGTCACCTACCTAGTCTATGATAAAAAAAAGCTAATTTTTTGAGCAAAGAGCCCATGAGATCCTTGAACACCTTCAAAATATTTCTTCATCCTCAGTGATTTAACTCTAAAATAACTGAACGATAAACTCTGCTCATGTGGCCACTTCAAAACCAGACCTTTTACCTTCTTGCAAGTCAACAGTCTGTCAGGGTTTTAAGACTGAGCACCCTGACACTGTACAGCACTCAAATGTATGCCATGGTGGCTGACATAGAAAAGAATCCTGTTCATGAGCAGGCCTCCCTGTCAAATGCCTCTCTGTGCAATCCCATTCTACGTTACGCCTAACTCACTCATCTAAAATAAGCCAGCAAATCCTGAGGAGCAGACAGCAATTGATTCATTCAAAAGCAGTAGCTCCAGCCTGCCCTCTGCAGTCACCCTTCAATGAGGGGTTGAGTGACTTTCCTTGCAAAGCAACACGTTCAGATGCAGTGCAACAAGTTTATTTTCAGGCATACCTAAGCTTGTTTGTATCTGGTGCAGTACACAACAGATGGGCTCCGGTGCTGGGAACAAGAGCCCGAGGGAAAAAACAAATGTATGACAGTAAGATGACTGCTGATATCCCTGGGTTCAAATGAAAATCAGCTGTTTTTCCATGTTGCAGGAAGCCTGTATTATCAACTTGACACCAATACTCTGTAGCACTCATACAAAACAGAAATAATATATAACGCTATTATTTTTATAAAAAATAAATAGAAAAAAGTCACTCTGGTACATCAAATCATAAATATGCTAAAGTTGTAACTGAAACCTGAGACAGACTCAAAACGTGTCTAAATTGCCAAGTGGTAACTGTAAACTTAATTTAGTGTAAGAATTCTCATCATGCCTCTAGGAAAAGCCATTGATTTCTAGGGCAACACTTACCTCTTTTTGGAGCTGCGTTCTCGGCTTCTGTCCCTGGAACTGTGCCTGCTTCTATGATGGCTGCGACTCCGGCTGCGGCTGGTGGAGCGAGACCTGTGACGATGGCGTTTCTCACGGGACTTGGATCGAGTTCTTCTCTTTCGTTCCCGTGAGGCTGAGCGAGACCGGTGTCTGCGGCGATCTCGGGACCTAGATCTAGGAACAGAAAGCACTTAAACTGGACACTGCATTCACCCAGCTACCCTTAACAGTGTACTGTGAATATTATGCACTCTATGCATAAGCAAATTTGCACAGAGAACGGTCTGCAGTGTTCAGAGCTACTGCCTTGTCTGATCACAGGCAAAGAGGGGAAAGCAACATCAGAAAGGCTACAAACTGCTTTGTGTCTGATGCAGACGGTTTTAAAGTTAACTCATGACTGTGGCTACAGCATAGCTAATTCAGGTTTCTGAAAGCAAAAATATGGGGAAAAAAATCTAGTTTTTAAAATTTTAAAATCTTGTCTTTATCAGGCGAAGTTGTAGAACTCCCTGATGCAGTGATACGGATCATCTGCCAAAATCTGTGTATTATGATGTTCTGAAGAAACTGGACTGTACTGTTCCCCATAGCTACAATAACAAAACTAGTCTGGAAGGTTCTAAACACTGTAAAAAGTCAGTCTTTTCTTTCTTTCTTTTTTTTTTTTTTTTTAAATCACTTTGCAGTCATACCTCACTGGTGACTTGCAACAGTGTAGGTTTGGAAGAACACTCATACTATTTATGAATGATCTGTTGAGAGCTAACCTGGTGCGTAAGATCTTAAAACCATGGGGTTTCATAAAAAGGTATTAATCACAAACTTTTGTAAAGAAAAAGTAATTATCTGTGTTTTAAGTGTTATTTGGGACACAAAGCTGCACTGCAGTACCATAAAATGGATGTACATGTATAAACTCAGTATTATGGTATAAACACATAGAGAGATGATTATGTAACAGAAAGCCTTGTTCATAAATGGACATCTTAAACTAACAGTGCTACACCAACTCATAATGTTCCAGCTTGTGAAAGGCTGGCTTCGCTGCTAGTATTCCTTGTCTGCAGATTTATATACCTTTTGGCATGCTTGCTGTGGGATCTGGACCTGAAATAAAGGAAAACAATTTTTCTTATAGAATCTTATTATTATATAAAGTACAATTTAGTAATAATAAACCAGACTAGTTCACCTGTAATTGTATTTCTTGTTTTAGTAGCAATTGTTTAAAGGCCTCTTATTTAATATTAACATCTTTACTGCAGCATGTTTACCAGGAAACACATCCCTCTTTTGTGTTTGTGTGTTTTTTTTTTTTAAATTTAGTTTTGAGACTACCATATTAGAAACCCAAAAGAACGTCAAAACAGCTTTTTAACTCCCATCCCTTCTAAAGAAAAAGCTTACAGTTCAAGTCAGTTTTCCCTTATTTCCTGTCAGGCAAGTATTATCAGTCTGCAACAGATTTCACAAGTTTACATGTTAACCTCTGAAGCTAACATGTTGAGAGAACTGCGGTTCAGATTCCATTCCATTCTAGCCCCACAAGGCCTGGGTGCTACTATTTCATAGGAGAACAGGGAATTACTTTCCTTAGTCATATAGTCAACTACTTTCAATAAGGAAAATTTCTAACATCTATAAAGAAAATAGCTATCAGATGTTAGAAAATCACATGTGTATAAGTTCACATTTATCAGGTCTCAAAACAAGGTACACACCTGAAAATTATCTCATTTAAAGGCCATCTGTTCCAATATGTAGGTGCACTACTATCAGTAGTTTTTAAAAAGGCCTTTTATGAAAACAATTCTGAGTTTTAAGAGTTAGACATGAAATTCCATCCCAATCCATGTAAGTTTTCAAGGAATGCAAAGTATTGTAATTCTGCAGATTTAGAAATGTGTATGAACTACATCATAGTTTTCTCATTAAACTTAAATAGGTCATTATGTACATGCAATTAAAATAGATCCCTACCTCCTTAGTTTCTCCCTTTCTTCTCTTTCCCTCTCCTCTCTGCGTTTCAGACGTTCCTGATTTCGTTTCTCCTGTTTGTCAGCCACAATCCTCTAAAAGCAAATGAATATATTCATTAAGTTATACTTCAAAATTCCTCAGATGAAGGTGCTATAAAAATGATCTACACATTAACATTCAGTTCTTTTTCTCAGGTATATTCCCTTTCCCTTGTGCATATTATTCCCTCTCTCTTCCTCAGTATATACATATTTTTTTTCTTCAAGAAACAGAAGTTATTGCAGAAGAGCTGCAGCAAATAGATGGGTGTTATAAGAAGACCTGAAATATGCAGAGTTAAACATTAAGTTCTTAATAAACGGGAATTCAGAGCAGCAAGTCATGCCTTTAACGTGAGAGTTTCCATGCCAATCCTATCATATTTTGGCCACTGGGGAAAGGCAGAAAGAAAATAGAACTGGGAGAGTTAATTGTTTCTTAAAGGACTTGGTTGGGCCGATACCTAGGTTTTGAGGCTACTTGTTTCTGTACTGTGACCATGAGACACATCATTAGAGCAGATGCTTCAGCTGTTAGCCCCCAGGTTGAACTCACTACTACTGGGGACAAGGCACGCTCAGTAGAGGGCCCTCAGATGTGGAACTCACAACTGGAGATCTGGCCAAACCCAAGTCTTGCCACCTTCTGGACATGATGCAAGAAATTCAACTCTTTGTAAAGACCTTCTTCTGAGAGGTGGAATTGCCCCAGCAGCATCTTGATTAGATCTCTGAGGAGAGCTCTGAGGAAGGAGGGGATAGTTATTGTTTTCTTCTTTTGTTAGCGAAGCACTTCAAAAGATTATTTTATTGATGCTTTGGGAATGTGAAATAAGTTATCCATGCATATTTTTTTCCGACTGGTGTAAATAATCAGCCAATTCAACCCCTCTGTCAAATTATATCTGTACTTCCTTGGACAATATCAGTAATTTAACTACGAGCCAGGCTTCTCGTTCAAGTGGCTCTGTGCATAATTTCAAGGAGGGATGAGAGGAAGCACACGTGATCTGTTCTAGGTATCTAAGACTTAAGATACACCAGCTATATTAGGAACCTAAATTGCCTATACAGTCAACAGAAAGAGCTGGGCTCTCCAAAGAGTAAGTCACTATCCATGCAAGACAGCTGGAATATTATGAAACATAATCCAAGTCAATTTACTCAAACCCACTAGCAGCATTTTGTGCTTTCAGGGCTTCAAGTTCTTTAGCTATTTTCTTTAGTGATTTCTTAATTGAGCTTAATTGAGCTGGGGACTCCATAATTTCTATATTAAGGTTATAAATGACATCAGTGTCCAAATCCATTCCCCAGAAGACCAGAATACAATTCCACTAAGTCTTTCTTCCAGTACATGATTTCTGGTCAAGATGGGGTTGTTTAGGGTAATATTCCAACTGGATTTCAAATCTTCAAGCTATAAAGAACATGCAACCTCCCCATAACAATTATTTTAACAGCTATCCTGACATCAAGATATACATCATTCTGTATTCCCACTTTGCATAGCTACTGCCTTGAGTTGCTGGAACCTGTTTATTTCATCTGTTGTCACTTAAGCTTAAAAGCCTTGAAAAATTACTTAGAAGAAAATTCAAAGTCACCTCCTAATCTTTGTCCAGATAAAATCAGCAAAGTGAGTTTTAGTCATTCACCATACAGCAGGCTGTTTGAGCTCCAAGCATTTCTTTACATTTTTTTGAAAATTTTTGCAAGTGTTATCATCCTCCTTAATCCATGCTCTTGTATTTTCAAGTCTCATTATTACTTTTAGTCAATCATCTGGCTAAAAGCAAAGTTCATCTGGGTATCTCCTATGACTGCTAAATATACTTCAACATCGCTGCTGTTCGTTCAAAATACAGTTATCCAATTTACAAGCAGAATCACACTCTTTGTTCCCAAGATGCATGACTCTGAATGTGTGTTTTAATATATCTCAGTACAAAAGAGGTCATCTTTGTAAACTATCTGGGTAATTGATGTTAAATTAAAATCTTTAGTGTCTTTTTAGGCTAATGAAATCTCAAATTTTAAAGTGACATAAAAAACCCCCACACATCCAGAAGGAAATATTCAATTAAGGCTGCATGTCAAATAATTAAGTAAGAGCACACACACAAAATATAGGAATGATTTACCCTGAGTTCTTCAAGCTTCTCTCTTATTTCAATAAATCCCAAATGTAGTTTTCCTCCAAAGTGATCAGCAAGTCGTCGGTCATTGTCATGAAGACCAAGATAAGCTGAGCACACTTCACAAACCCGTAGCTTCTGCTGCTGAAAGCTGGAGGCAGGCATAGAATTCCTGTACACTTCCTAGAAGAAAAAAAATGCTGTTACTTCTCAGTGCACATAAATACAAGGATAACACTTTACCAAGCATATGCTACAAATTAATAACCAAATTTAATGTACACCAGCACACCCTTCGGTTAATTCACACTATTCATGTATCAACCATTTCACCAAGATACAAGGCACATTTCCTTATTTTGAAAATTGTACATATTACTGAACATATTTAACAGCAGGACATTAGCAAATGGTTTTGTGAATTTGTGAATTAAAAAAAGTGGGGTGATTATTACCTTTACTTAAGACTATATTGCACAGAAAGATGAACAATATTTTCATATACAATAATGAACACACACTAACACTACAATTACTATGTTGACATATTATGAAATATTCTGAGAGCAATTTAAAACAGTGTTAGTTTCCTGAGAAACCCATCTACATTTTAGACACTAATTAAACACATTATATGAGCAAAATTTATCTACAGACACTCAGATGACGGACCAGCAAGACTGCCAGCAACCGTTCTGGTACTATTATAACAACTGCAGGTATTTGTTTTTGTAAATCCCTGTGTCTTGGAGCAACACGATATGAAAAAGCTCTTGGTGCATTCTGCCACCTGAATGTTACAAGGACCAATTTGACTGGTCTGATATTAAATGAAATACATTAAATAAGTATCTTCCAGAGAAGACAATGGCTCACTACACTGGAGCTTTCCAGTACAAGTCACATTAGCACACCACAACAAAAGCCTCGAGACCAAACCAGGCAAGTCATTCCACACTGAGCAATACAGCTCAGCTAAGATGAATGCATTATTTGCGGAAGGGAGTATAATGTTCATTGTACAGGACTGTATTTAAGGGTAGAAACTTTGTGCAGGATGCTGCAAAGCAATTTCTTTAGTTTTATATGAAGCAATTAGCTAAGGAAGTGAGAGCAGGTAAGATATCTTGCATTACACAGAGGTCAACCAATTTACACAAAGGCCAACAAATTTAACACTTGACCCTGCCCTCTCCATCCCCCAAGCCTTACACAATTCAACTTACTTCTGCTTCTCTCTTCTTTACCCGAGCTTTCTCCACTTCATCCATTACTTTTTGAGATTCTTCCACATTTCCATCAGCTCCGAGCTGTTCTACTTTGGCCAACAGTTTCCCAATTTCTTCATTCAATTCATGGACTCTTTCAGCCTTGAAAGACAAGGAAGGGTTTAACATAGGAAATGCTTTTAATGATGGAAAACAATCTGAACTGTGTGCAAAATTGGTAGGACAGAAAAGAAACATGCAGAGAGAGCTTCTCCAGGAAGAGTGAAACAGGAAATGCCTCACTGAAGAACATGCAAAGAAAGGCCGAGTTACCAGGCCTATGTACCACCTCCAGAGAAGGATTTTGTTTAGAAAATTCAAGTAATGCACACTGTTGTCTATACCATACAGTCTTGAAAAATTAGTATTTGTATAATCATTCCTCCTAGCATGTGCATATATGTGCAGAAAAACTGCAGAAGCTTTTTTTCATTACAAGATCTAGAGAAAAACACATCAATTTTTGTTTACTTTACGGATGAAGTTTTGATCAAAAAGTGTAAGAATTACTAACATTTGTATGGCATGAAATCACAGCATCAAGTTTCCCTGAGGTCAAAAATATCAGAGGTCTCTTCCCTGTGTTCTCCCTTCTGTGCCTTAAGGACAGTTTTGGGAAGGGTAGAGAAAATGTGTTATTTTTTTCCCTCTCCTCAGTATGAATTCTCAGATTTGGTATCTTGCCAAAACTTGAAGTTGGCTCTTTGGAAAAACAGACCTTCAAAGAGACTTAAGTTACTAGTTTTCCATGCTTACTTTAGCTGCGACTTCAGCACTGATCTCTTCTTGGGTTTCTGCTAGTCTTTTCTTAGCCACTTCTGTTCGCCTGTCACAGTCTGCAATAAATGACTGCAGGTGGTCCATTGCCTAAAACATCAATAAGAACACGGATCAGTGCTGTTAAGAACATGGATATTCCATTAGCTGTAACACTTCCTAAGTTTATCAAGACTTAACTTTCTTAGGTTTTTATTAGTGAAACCTTTGTAAAATGATAATCTATCGGCTTATGGTGACACATAATGTAAACATACATATTAATACACAACTTTTTAAAAATTATAGTCTGCATGTTGTCATAGTTTTAAGTATTTGCAGAAATTTGCAAGTGAATCTGTCTTAAGTCTTCTCTGACAAGAAGTGAGTATTTCTAGAAGACATTTAAAATTCTTCAAAGGATATTCAGGATCACTTCATCCAGCCATTACATGCAATACTGTAACTTTTTTCACTTGAGTTTTAAGCTATTAAACATATTAACATTCTCCCTCCAAACAGCAATTAAAAAACCAAACCTTTTTGTCCTAGCAAAAACTAACTTCCTAGCTGGGAGTTCAAAATTCAAACTATAATGTATGGAGACAGCATATTATTTGTTATCCCCAATACAGAATTACTTTCTTCGTTAAATACAGAATATAAAACTCTCTTCAAAGCATACACAGCCTTAATATTTGCCTGCTATTTGATAACACTAACACGGCACCCAGGTTTACGATACTTTGTTCTGTGGGAGGCTGTTAACAGTTCTATAAAGAGAGTGCCAGTACAAATTAAATACTTGCATATATTCATGAAGAGGCATGTATCTTCTATGTAACTGTGCCAAGGGTTTCTCTGTTTATAAAATTGCTTTTCGAAAGTTTTCCTTCTGTGTGTACCAAAATTTAACAACAATTTATGCTCTCTCTCCAGCATTAAGACAAAATACATACATCAAGCTCAAAGAAGAAATCTTGATCTTTGGATGCTATTTCATAGTCTGCCCTTAATGCCAGGTCATGCACCTTCAGGCATTCTCCAAGGTCCATTCTCTGAAAAGAGAAAGAGGCAATGCAGTTTAACTTTTCAGAAATGTTACAATGAATAAAGTTAGCATGATTTTCTATAACAGTGAAATATTCTGAAGTTAATCAGCTCCCCTGAGGGAACAAAAGGACAGTTTAACAAAGCTATAAGATGCTACCAGGTCTTTAACAGAAATGCACAAATCAGGAAATAAAAGCAGAGAGAACGAACAGCTTGCCTTATCATGACAGCAGTTTGGATTACAAAGTATCATTTATGTCCTGCAAAAATGTTGTTTTATAGAAAGTTCAAAAAAGTGACTGAAGTGGAACATCCTGTATTGAATTTAAACAGCTTAGTAGAATCAAGTTCCATGAAAATAACTGGCAATTAAATCGTCAAATTCTCAACCTGAACTCTCTGCACACTCTATGGTGCTATCTTTCAGTTATATTCGTCACCTGAAACAGCTACAACCACAGCACCACTGCGAGTGCTGCTTCAAAAACATTCTTGAAGCATTCCAAGTGAGATAGTAAAAAAAATCAAATCCCAGCAAAGCATTTTGCATATTAGTGAAGATTATCTGAGTGTTGGACTACATTCAAGAATCAGGGGAGAAAAATTACAGATACTTCACCTGTAATCTAAAACCCTTCTAGGAAGGGCAGGAAGAAAGCATGGTCTTAAGAAAGTAAGTAGGGTGCATCACTAATCTTACATACAATGCCACCAAGAAGAGTGCCCAGAATCTTATAACAAATGCCATTTTTAAATTGAAATTTGCATAATACACAGCATAAGAAATTCTAATTCAGTGTGTTCACAACGAGTCTGGTGATCAAGACAGAGCAAAAAAACTCACACACAAACAACAACAAAAAAACCACTCAAATAAAAAAAAACTAAACCAAACCCCCTCCCAAAGCCAATGTGAAATGCAAACAAAATTGAATATAACCAAGGCAGTCTCTCTGCAAAAGCACAGGCTGATGTATAATCACTGAAATTGATTATCTGCATCATTAGAACAAGCATGGTTTCAGTTAGGTCTGCTCTTGGCACTGCTCACTTAATATTAAGAGGAGTTAATGCTTTCTTAACATTGAAAGCAGATAATGCAAATTGAACTCCGATGGAAAAAGCTATTACTGTTGCCATTAAATAACATTTTTAGAATCAAACCTAAAATAATTAATAACTTGTGTAGTGAGTTTTTTAAATAGAAGATGAGTGTTAACTCAGAAAGTACTGCAAGGCATTTGAATGTGAGCCAAATGAGTAGGGGTTTAGATGGGGTTTTGTCTGCTTGCTTGTTTTTAATAAATAAAATACTCAACTTTAAGTTAACAATTCAAGCCTCATAAGTATAGTAAAAAAACCAAAAATCAATTACTTTTGTCTTCTCAAATTTCCATTCATTGATGTTCCAATGAATCCATTAAAGTAATTTTTATGCAAGTTGCTAACTTATTTCAAATGTTAGAAACAAACAAACAAAAAGATTGTTAAAATGAAGACTTCTGAACTTGAAAGCTTTTTATAAACTGTAGTTTTTTAAATACCCTTCAGCCACCATAAATCTGTTTTCCAGAAAACATTTGATTGCAACAGAGAACATCTGATTGCAATGATAAAGATTAGCTTTTCCTGTTGCAACCATACAGGACCTCAGCAATTTTGTTAACTGATGCAAATCCACAAAGACCCTGAAGCTGAGCAATGTATTGTCCATGTCTATTTCCAAGTCATCAGATACTGACATTATTTATAATGAAGTATTCTTTCAGAAAAGTACTTCAATACCAGGAAAACAATATGAAAGAACATTTTGAAATTATCTGTAAATCAGACACTTTAAAATTCTCATAAAGTTATGAAAAGATTGCTTTCATGCTTGTTCATTTCTTGTACTGATAAGGTCTTTAAGGCTAAACTGTAGAATTCAAGGCCTATCCTGTTTGAAGTGAAACACTTCAGTTCTGAATGCAGACATAAAGGTAGTGACACACTTTAATAGGTCTGAATACAGTGAGAAGAGCCTGAAACACATCCACCACAGCATTACAAAACCACTGTTTTAATATGCATTCTGCATACACTTTGAATAAATGCATGAAATAAACTTCCATCACAAACTAAACCCCACAGAATTCACATAACACCACCATGACACTGTTCACTATTACATGTGCTGTATGTTTCTTTTCCCTTTATTTGGGTTGGATTTAACCTCCACAAAGCAGTACATTTTCTGATTTCTTTTCTTCTTACTGGGAATTGTAAATCCATAGCCTGAAAGGATGGTAATAACTCTGGGCCAGCATTACTAGCAAAAAATTTTCTGTCCTCTCTTTATCACTGTGCTGTGCCACTCCACGCTGACACATCTGCCTATGCAGTTGAACACTGTCTGGGTACTGACTGGGTAAAACATATCTCAGCAAACCAAAAACAGAGGCAAATATTTCAGCAGTGTTTTTGTCCAGCCTGTTGGGCAGCCACACAAACAACACGCTGACAATATGTAGGAACAACACAGTAGTGGACTAAGCAGCTAGGATCTCATACGGTATCAAGATGGCAAACTCAAAAACCTTTGAATAACTTCAGTAATATTAGCAAAAATTTTGAGGGACTAGGTGGCTGTTACAGAGGATTCACTTTTGTTACATGTCTCAATCACAAGAGAAGAAATTTTGGCTCCCCTTCTCCCCTTTGGTCCGACAGTGTTGCCTTATAAATATTCATATGGTATAACAGAGAGCAAGAACAAGCAGGTACAAGAGGAAAGGATACTTTATCATTAGCTTTGCTGCTGAAGAAATTATATTATTATTATTGGAACTGCTGCTTAATACAGCCTATGCTAGTTCTGGGCAATCCTTTGAAAACCTTCACAGAAATGCCTTTCTTAAAAGTTCTATTAGCAAACTCCAATGTAGAAAGACATAAAAGACCCACCACCTTTAAAACTCTTAAACCAGTTTGCATATTAAACATAAAAACAGGCTAAGAAGCACTTCTTCTGGTGTAAGCTATGCAACATCAGGCAAAGACAACTCATTTTGGGGATGATTCCTTACTATCAAAAGTCTACGCTGGATCAGGATTATTGAGGACTTTAATAAGCACAAAGCAGCTCGTATTTTTATCTGGCTCATATGGCCTGATGCAGAGTAAATGGACAGCAGATGGAAATGGAGAGAGGACACAGTAAAACACATTATTTTAATTTTCAGCAAGTGCACCTTGCATTTTGGTGCCAAAGCATGCCTCTCCCAGAGGCAGAGAACAAGCATTTGCAGTCAGCCATTTAAAGATCAATCACATTTGAAACAGAAGATGGCTAAGAGGGAGACTCATGCTCAGACACTGAGCTACTAATGAAGGCTTAAAAAGAACACAAACTATTTTTCACTGTCAATACACTGACTTTCAGACAGAGTTAAACTACTTAAAGTGATTTACAGAGGAGTTCTGATATGCAATGCAAATAAAGAAAGGTGAGAATATCCAAGTCCCCAGGCTAGACAGAACTAGAGTTTATGGAGTATGTTAAGCCACACTTTGGGGTCTTTTTGCAGTTTTCTGCACTTTTACTGAGATTAAAGCCAAGAAAAAAAACCTTACATATTTGGAGAATCTTTAATACAGATAAAAGCTATTACTGAAGACTAGTCTAGGTAACCACCTGCAAAGCCAGGTAGCAGAAGTACTTTTGCTATTCCAGAGCTTTGCATAAGAAACTAATGCCTTCTAGTAATGACTTGCTAACCATTTTCTGCAATACTATTTTAATTCCTAACTGTTAGATGGACAGTTAAAGCTGTTTGATTCCCCAGAGCTGAGGTTTAGGCAACTGTATTTCATCCTAAACAACCTCATATTGAAATGATTTAGCAATAATTTTTGTCATCTCATTCACAAAATAGATAGAATGCCTTTGGAATTAATATACAAATATGTCAAACATTTTGTTTGACAAATACGCGTAGCTCTGCTTCAATCAAATCAGGTACAATAAAATAAAATAATCATATGTGTCAAATATGAGTTGACAAGGAAGAGTTGGCCAAAGACTTGGGCAATATAGAATCTGAAGAGTTTATCTGCAACATAAATATGCACTCAAGAGTAGCTGGCACTAATAACTGATTTGGAAAGTAAACTCTGGTATGATGCTGTTTCTGGAATATGAAATTAAGAAGGCTTTCTTCTTCTTCCAGGTCTTGAGCTACCTACAGCACAATTCCCATTTTGGCACTTTTACAACTACTACATATTCTTTTGACATCAGAAATTTGATTATGGAATGTACTCTATAGGGAGTGCACAAAGAGCACAGAAAAGCCAAAGCTACATAAAACACAGCGGGCTGATATTGAGCCAAGTGTGACATAGTAGCACAAACAATCAAATGCTTCTAAAAACAACATGTGTCTTTGATAGATTTTTGAAAGAAGATACTCTGGACAATGTTTATGTAGAGAATTCTTTCTAGATATAAAGATACCCTTACCAAAATAGTTCACATTCAGCAAGAGAAGGATTTCTTTTTTGATAAAAAAAAGCTGCATCGACTGTTTGCTGACATCTTCCTTACAATGAAACTCACTTTTTATCTACACCAACAATTTTGTTTCTGACATATTTCTACACCTACAATAAAGCCCATCCTTTCTTGTAGGCAACACATATTCAGAAGGGGAGCCTTTAGGATGATATAATAATATGTGATTGAATCTTCTAACCCCACTAGCAGGACTTCACTAGTACGAAAGAAATGCTGAACAAAAAGGATGCAAAAATTATTAAGTTGAAGTCCTTAGTAACCACTGAATTCCAGGTATCTTCAGAAGTCTTTTTAGAAGACATTTCTCCCTATAACCCTACTGTCACTTCTGAAGATTTCAAGTCCTTAGAATGGATCTTCACTTACAAAGCTAGCAGAGGTCTTTCTTACTTTTAAATAAGTCAGTGTTCACATAGTATTTATTCTTATAGCTTGACTATGTAATACACTAAAATTGAAGTTGATGACTGTACAGAAAATAACAAAACCCACCTTCACCTAGATAAATTAAACCCAGAGCACTTCACAATTCATCATCACTGGTTTGAAGGCCACAAATTGAGGTAGCTTATGCAAGCCTAATTTAATTTGATTTGCTAAGCTGAAGCAGTTCACATGATCAAATCAGTCCTGAACTGAAAAGCTGATACCCTCCAGCACAATACCTTCTAATGCTTTTTTTAACAGTACAGCAAAAAAAATCACAGTCACATCTCAAAACACAAGTTTTAAGCATGCAAACAGTTCCACTAAGCTAATGGGACTGCTGGCAAATCAATCAACCACAGATCAAAACACCTTACTAACACCTATCTGTAGATGTGTGAACCATCCAAACTTCTCTTTCACAGGTACATTATTCAGTGAGCCTAACTGGATACAGCCCACCTTGAGAGGGATACCCAGTGGGCAGGTGAACTAAATCCTTTCCTAGGCTCCATTGCCTAGGTACCTTCTGACTTCAGTGCAAGCTTCAACACCTGGCTCCTCAGCTGAAACCTAAATTTAGATGTCTTAATCCGGAGCTGAATTCCATTACTAATAAGCTTAAAGTTAATCATGTATTCAAGTATATTGCTAAACCAAGGTCTTGATCGTTATGGTTTTAGTCAGCAGGAGTCCTGAAGACTGGAGTGTAATAAATTCAGGAGCACCTAAAGACAGGCTTAACTGTAGGGCTGAGCTGACACAGCATACTTTGATGTCAGTATAAATAAAATGCAAGAAGCAATTTTCCTCAACAAATACACATAAACCCAAAGTTAAATCATCGAAGAGAAAGGAGTTTCTCAACCACGGTTTGCACAGACCACATACAGTATTTGTGAAATTTTTTTCATCAGGGAAGCACAATCAAGCTTAAGAAAGCCAGACTGATGCAGAAGTGTTGAACTGTTCTGGGATCTTTAAAGATGTTTACTGGGTTACTACAAATATTCAGGACATTACTACTTTTAATCTTATTAAAGGTAGTTGTTTTAAGGCTTCCCATGTTGTAGTTTTCATTAGCATTAAACCATTCAGAAACATATACCAAGATAGAGAAAACACGCTTGTACATCTTGTAAAACCTGCAGAACACAGCACAGACCTTACTTAAATCCAGAGAATGTTGCTCAGTAGGTTTGTACCATTACAGGGGAGTCATCTGACTCCTACATATGCAGCTTCAGTTCTAATATCATAATATAGAGAAATAAACATTTTTGTGAAGAAAAAAAATCACACACCCACAAACAAAAACCCCAAATACCCACAAAAAACCCTACCCAAAACCAAAGCCATGAAAATGCCCACAAGCCTGATCACCAGCAACTATTTAGGATAAATGTAACAGTGTTAAACCTCTAAGGCTGAAAAAATTAAAAAAGAATTGCTAACTTTAGGTGGCAAATTATTCAGTGCCCCAGTAGTCAGGGTTTATAAAGATTTATTAATCTCTCATAAAATTTTCAACTTGAATGAGGAAATTCTTAAACAACTGACTTATGCAGGTGAACTGGCACCCAAGTGATCATTATGAAAAAGCAGAGCACCAAAACATGAAAAAGTGACAGTTTAAAATAGCTTGGTGAGAGTCACTGTCAAAAGCAAGTTCTGAACAGACACAGTTCTACAACCTTGAACACAGCTTCTGTGATCTTACCAATTACTATGTTTACTATGTACCTCACACAAACTGCAGAACACATTTCAACTAAAAAAAGAATCACAGAGCACTATAGATTTGGAGTCGGTATTTAATAAACTGAAAGAGGATGCTACAATTTTATCTTTGCATTTTTGCTGTTGAGACTCAGAATTCTACCTATGGCTTCCATGTAGCCCATTACTCCCACTGCCCTTAGAAGGCAGCCACAAAAAATCCAAACTAATACTCTCCCTCTCTCCCCAAAAAGTGACACAAAATCACCTCCAGCAGGCACACACCTCTGACTGCTTGACTTAGAACTTCCAAGTCTACAAACCCAGAAACTTGGTAGCACAAAAACATACCCCTAAATAAAATCCCTGAACCAAAAGTATTCACACAGTACCTTTACCAACACACCCTGCAGCCTGGGTTTTATTGTCAAGGGAAATCAATGCCTTGGCAGAAATTCAGGGATTTGGCCATTAAGGGAAAAGAACGAATACACTAAATTAACAGGGCCTACTCGTATGAGTCACTTTGTCTTGTGTTACACGTGAATGTCCTCCTTGAGTGCTTTCAAAAGAGTGGGTTGGCCTAGAATTGTAAAGAAGTCTGCATTTTGCAGACAGGAACAGTAATACGCAGCACTTAAGAATGGCAGATTATGTTGCGATGCAAAAAAAATGGCAACTCATGTCCAGTATTTTACTGATCATCTAGTCAACAAAGAGATTTAACCTCATAAAATGTCCCAAGAGAATTTATCATTTCAGGAGGATTTGAATTTAAAAAAAAAAAAAAAAAAAAAAAGAAAAGAAAAAAAAAAGTCACTCAACCTTCACTATGTATAGATTTTGAATGCAAAGATGCATCAAAATTTTCCTCTCTGGAGAAAACTTCACAGTCATTTTCTAAATGAATGATAAACTGTTCAGTCAGACTCTGTGCTTCTTGCCCTTTTAAAAACTGCTCTTAAGGAGAGAAGGCCCACAGCAGAACATCACATGGGCCAGGTGAAGCCTGCTTCTTACAAGTCCCTTATTACTAGTCCCACTAAAAGGATTAAATTAGTCATTGTTTTTCTGGACCTGGATTTACACTGTGGAATACACTTCGTGTTATGATAACTAAATACATTATGAGGAAGGAAAAAAAAAAGATTGATATTCTCTGAAGCAGCAGTTTATTTTAGTACTGCAAGAGCAGCAGCAGAATCCAGTATGAGACAGATGAAAACTTCCACTTAAACTGAGTAAGCTCCCTCAGCTGACGTGATTGACTTGCACCATAAGAGGCACTACTGCAGGATACCTATGACTTTTACAGTTCTAAAGATAAACACTTCTTACTTGCTTAAGACAGCTGTTCTAGAAATCTTTGTTTACCGAAATTAGACACAATGAAAAGCTGCCAATGAACCTTTGAAAAGTCTCTTCTTGTGGATTATGAACAATGAGTTTGTACGTTTTTATAGCATACCGGTATGTCCCAAATCCCCCCCACAAGCAGAAGCTATTTTGCTCACCACACAAGCAAAACACTGGCCAACCTAACATGTTGCATCGACAGTAATGCACACAACACTACTTCAAATAATCCTTAAGACAGGTTTTCCAGTACTTATTTTCCCAGGAGCCAAAGGGTAACAAAACGTGCCAACATGAGTAAGAAAAGCTACAGAAGTGCATCATTAAGATCGGTAGGCACACGAGACTCTGCATATCATCACACTACATCTCCCTACTGTTAATTATTCTAACATCACTGAACATTAGGTTAATAATCAATGAAACATAACTCACCTGCCATTCACAAAAAATAAGCTACTTAAAACAGGCACCCCAAGGTAGAGTACCCAAACAACATACTAATATGCCATAAACGGAGATTTAAAATTTGCCTTAGAATTTATGAAAATGGCACAGTAACTGGATATTGTATAGTAAGTGCCACTATCATATTAAATGCATCTCAGCTTCTAGAAATTTAATTATTTGAACTGTCAATTATTTTCCTCTCCCCTTCCCTATACAAATGTATCTGTGAGGTAGTTTCCCACTATAATTTAAGAAAGCAACTTCATAATTTGTGCATAAATTATATTTCCTTTTTTCCTACTACTTTCAACTGTACCAGCTTAAGACTACTTTGCTGTAGTGCAATTCATGGAGGTAGCGTTATTTGCTTTTTTATGTAATACCAAACAGTGACATTTAAGTAATAATTAGCATACAGAATTCTAAAAACTAACTTTATAACCCATAAATTAGTTGTTTATAAAAGTTCCTCTGAACTACCAGAGAGCACTAGATAGACACTCACTGAAAACCATGAAATTTAAGGAGATACCACAAAGAACAAATATAATTCAATTTTTCTATTCTTATCTAAATAAAACATGAGGTTTAGCTACATACAGTTCCAGAGAGCACATCATGAGGGCAGCAGTTGAGAAGGTGGCTCTTGCACACTCTGTCATCACTGAATTTGATTCGCTGACGGGTCGTGTCACCTGCAATATAGAAATCAGCACATTCCAGGTTAGAAAACTGAGGAAGTCAGACATGCTCTCCAGGTTACATGCAAAGCGTTAACAGGGCCCTGTCACATAGTGAATGTCTATGGAAACTAGAATTTAAAACACTCTATGCTTCTTTGCCAAATAACACCAAAAACACAAAAGTGTGTTTTAATGCTCTATAATGCTACTTAAAAAACCTCTCACACTTCCCCTTCAAAAATGCAGTAGGAAAAGTGCTTGAAACCAGAAAGTCAGTATTAGCTTAAAAACACTTTGATACAACAGCATTTGTTAAATGAGCTATGTAATGTTCTATTCAGATTTTGCATGACATAGTGATGTATTTGTGTGCAAGAATTAGCGTATAAAAGCAGCCTCATAAACACAAAATGATACACATTGAGTCTTCACCAAATCCCACCTGATACTCATTTTATGATTTTGCACCCTCTTACTTCTGATGGGAGTAGCATAAAGAGTTGGCAGAAGAATGATTTTAAATGCTTACAAACCTGAAAAAAAAATCAGTCAAACATACGGGCATAGCCTATATGCAAAATATTTTACAGGTGTTTGCATATCTCCATATGATAAACCTTTTTTTTTTTTTTTCCCTTTTCTCTTCTACATGCTGCTTGTTGGGCTGGAACACCTTAATTAGATCTTCATTGTGGCAGGTTGTAGTTCCTGCATCAGCAGAAGCACCAACCTGCCCAGACACTGAGGTCCGATTGCAAGGTTAAATAATCCCTTCTTGGAGCAAGACCTGAAGTCTTCCGAACAAAGTAACCAGTTGGTATTCTGGGGATGAGGGCAGAATATGTTTCCCTTTGAGTCATAACATAGTTATCACTATTAGGAATTCAGAAGAGAGATCACTGCAATGGCTCTCTTCTTGTTTAAGACGCAGGCATGATAAAACACCTTAATCTTGCTCAGGATGTAGCCAGTTATTATTTTTTTAAACATAACAACTTGTTAAGATCTCTATTCATTGAAAACCTACTGGTGAATTACTGAAGCAAGGATGGCTGCTGGGGAAAAAAACGACATACGATGAGTTCAGATAGCAGCCTCTTCCATTTCATTAATTAAAGAGTGTAGATACATTTTGCAATTAATAAAGTTTTTTTAAGGCTTTCACGATTTGAAACTTTTAAGATTTTTGAATCTATTAAACAATTCAAGAAGCCAAATTTATTACTGAGGTAACTAAAACAGAAGGGAATAACAAACTCATATCTTTTTAGATTACAAGCCTTTCTTACCATTATGCAATCATATTTTTAAATATCAGTTCTATGCATAGGATGCTAATATATAACATTTTCAGATGGGCCACGTTTCAGATTCTTAAGTAAATAAAAGTTTCCATAAACAACACACGCTTAATTTGCCTGTGGGATACAACAATTAAAACCTGTAACCCACACACCAAAGAGCTTCAAAGCAGTTCAACAATAGGTTTTCTAGAGGACAACCTTACTGCTTAGTTATACTTACACTACTAAAAATTTAGAGTAATCCCTTTATAATCATGCCTGCTACTGCAATAAAGAGTTGCTCTTCTTTTTTTTTTTTCTTTTTTTTTTTTCTTTTTAGGAGGTGGATCCGTATTTTTTTAAACACGTAACTGCGTTTGTTCCACATTCATTAACACATCTGAAAAGTTATTGATAACTCACGGCTCGGCGAATGCGGGGCCTTTCTGACACTCCCTTGCAGATTGATGTAGGCAGGCAAAGATACATTGAACCTTTATAAATAAAACAAGGGGCCAGATTGTTCAGTTTGTATAGAATAATAGACTCTGCCAGCAATTTTAACACAGCATCTAGAAATACATGTTGACTGTAAAGATTCTTCTACATAAAGACATATGAACAAAATAAAGTATTTAAAACCCCCCACATCTGACAGCCTAAAAGCACTAACCTAACAGAAGTCAAGAGTTATCAAGACCAGAAAATTGCTGAAAAATTGTGGTTCCTTATGTAAAGTTGGCAAGCAGTATTTTCACAGACATTACCTCAACATCTAGTCATAGCTTTTTTCACACCTCTACCACAACTAGGTATTGACGCTACAGCTGAAATACAGTCTTTTTTTCATCGAAGTGACTAGCATGACAATCACAATTACCAAACTGATGTCAGACAGCATGAGGGGGAAGGGAAAAAGAGGTGGCAGAAACTCGTCAACAACAGCCTCAAGAACACTTTACACATTTACATTTTAAACCTTTATTCTTTCTGCACTGTGCCTTTGGTAAGTCCTTTAAAGGACTTTCAGGAAGGCTTCCATACACAGATCATTTGGATGTTTACCTCTTCCTTCCTTTGAAAAGCAGTTTCATACCTTTGCATTTCTTTATAATCTATGCTGTTTCAGAAGGAAAAGTTTATCAAAAAGGTGTCATAGGCCCCGTCCTAAGAATGACTGAATTTTGTGTCTCTCTGGCAGCTCATTCGCAAGCCTGACAGCCTCAGAAGAAAATGCTCTTACTTATTCCTGAATTTTGTGAGCTCCAATACTCCAGAACAGCGCACACCTGTTGGCAAAGACAGAAGATGCATTCTGCTGCTGACCCACAGAGGAATCATCTCGAGTAGGTGATGACCTGAGGTCTACATGGGTGGCTGTGGGGAGGGCAGAGCAAAATCTATGGATCCACTATGCACCTGACATTCTGCCTACAGCAAATACAACTTACACAGATGCCTTCTAAGAATTAAAACAACACAAACAGATGTGTTCTTAGGCCAAGGACTTCCACAGTACATCAGATAACCGAGACACTACTTCTCCTTGTCAAACTGTACATAGGTTGATTCCCTCTTTGTATAGTCAAACAAACAAGTGAATACTAAATAAGGTTTATGAGTGTTTAAAAAAAAGGCTTTATATATCTTGTAGTAAGAAAGTAATACATCTAGAACGCCAAATAGCTGCATCGTCTAAATTTCAGAAGTATTCTTAAACATTTGTAAAGAGGACACTGACACTTCAGACCTTATTGCAAGTTCTATTTTAATAAGTAAATAATTAAATTAGCTCAGAATAGCAACTTATTTAACCCTGCCTCCGAAAAAGAGCAGAGTATCCAACTACTTGATCTTTAGGACTCATGCTCATTAAAGAAATCAAAGTAATTTACCAGGGCATTACAGGAGTCAACATCTATTAATCCATCCCTGTGTTTCCAATTAGATTTTCTTCATTAAAAAAAAAAGGTTGATAAAATTTATATGTAGAAAACACAAATTAAATTTTCCTCAAGAAGCAAAATCTTTAGTTTACCTAACATACCTGTCCCAAAACACTTTTCTATAAAAGATTAGTTTCCAGGGGAATGGAGAACTTTGAAACAGAATTGAAAACATTCTAGAAAAAAAGCAAAACATTAAGGAGACTTCGACACTAGCACATGTCCTATCCTTTATAAGCATAAGGAAACTGCACACTAGAGACACAAATATTAAAGACACCATGGCAGTAATGTAAACTTTCTAATGGAAGTTTTCTATTTTGTATGAAACATGCTAACTGAAAAATTTACATCAATATTCAAGACCAGTGCATCCTGCTGATTAAGGAACATCCAGAGGTTAAGATCACAATGTGCACTTGTACTGATTAAGGAATATCCAGAGGTTAAGATCACAATGTGCACTTGTACTATACAATTCACTTTGAACTCCCATGTCTAACCTATTAACAAGACTCCACAATGTCATTCCTGTCCAGTACGTTTTAGTCACAAGCCATCAGAATGAACACTTAGGCATCAACAATGCTTAGCATTATAACATGCTTATATCAATGACTTCGTTGATCCAGCATCTCTTACTATTCTGATGTACCCTAATACACTACTATCAACAATCCCAGTGCACAGCTGAGAATTACCCTTTATAATCCAACCGTAACCTTTAACTGTAAACTAATGGTGCAATCCATGCAAAGGAGACAAAGGGCATTTGAATTTTCATGCTGTTGATTCCCTACATTAAACTACATCAACAAAAAATCATTAACTTTCCACTCAAATTTTTGAAGCATGAGTCCCAACATATTGGCAAGGGACTCTGAAAGCTTTACTCAAGAAGAGCTACCAACTGGGTGGAGTATCTGGTTAAAAACCGTGTATCAAATTGCATTCGCAAAGCAAGCCCTGTATAGCAAATATTCATCATTATTTAAGCAGTCACAGAAGATCCTGTTCCTGCTGCACACTGAATGGACAGCTAATTCTTATATTTTCGTCACTAACACTGCATGCATCTTTACCATAACACCTTTAGAATAATACATATTTCTAAGTAGGACTGCTTCTGGTTTACACCATGACTGAAGTAATACCTGTGAATGCAGAATACAATGAAACAATTTTTTAGCTGATGCATTACAATTGGAACTAATATATGAACGAACATGCCTATTTGCTTCTTCATAAACACCATTTCATAGGGTGTCCCAAAGAGTAGAAAAATTCCTCAAGTTCTTCACTGTTCCCCCTATTTTTAGACTAAACTACTAGAACTTTGTAACAAAGCCAGCAATTACAAACAATTCACTGGACGTGATCATTGCTGTTAAAACCTTCTGATCACTCCTGATTGACAAAGCATCTTTTCATGAAGTTTGTGTTGTGACGACTTTCGGATTTCTGAGCTGATACCAATTCAACATTTGGGGCAGGTTTTGCAGAAATTCCTGTATATGACATACTTTTCTCTGCCACTGCTGCTGATCCATATTTAAAAGCCGAGCTCTCAGAGGATGTTCTTGGCTCCCTAGCCTGACTCTCAGCCTGCAGCTACCCAGATGGCTACCAATCCTCCACTAATGGACAACAGTGTATTGGAAGTTCAAAAGCACGTATCTCCTTCCACCTCCACATGTAAAGCAAAGTGGAAAACCCCAATCTATCTACCCTGAAAATACCAACATCAACCTATTATGCATTATTAAGCACACAGAGACTCTTCAATAATCTCATACAGAAACAAAGAAATTAAAAAATGGGTTACATGTTCTGGATTACACCTCTGTTATCACATAAAGTGTGCCACCAAACACAAGATGGCTAAAATAAGTACAGGAGTGTCACTTCAGCTCCTCCCAAACAACGAGCACAGAAAATTCACACATTAGTAACCGCTGCTAAGGATAACTGACGTATAAAACAGAAAAAATGGTTAGGATGTGAATAGATGCAAATAGGATTTTGTAAGTTTCAGAGCCAGAAGAAGATGATCTACAACAAGAGAAGTGCTTTGCTAGTAACAGCTGAAGAACCAAGTCAAAGACTTCAAACACAGCAACTCAGCTCAAAAAGCTAGCAGGTGAAGCCAAAGAGGTGCTGACTGGCACTTCATACATATGAGTTCTGTATACCTAAAGGCTACAGAGATTTTTCTGCTAGTCACATAGCATAATATTTGTTAGGATGCTTGGGAGAACATTTTCATGAGCACATGTAAGTCTCAGAAGCATGCACAAATTCACCTGTCCTTAAGAGAATCCAATTAACTTTGCTAGCTTTTCATATCCCTAGATTATAAATTAATTTTGAAGTAGTTTGGTTTAAAAAACCCAACCCCCACCACATTTCTTTGCAACAGTCAAGTCTTAGCAGTTTCAAGATATTATGTGGCACCAGGGCCATTTGGATCTGCTGTGTCTGCACTACTGTCAGAAGCAGTGATCCTGCTTCACTCACTGCTTCTAACCAATTCCTTACGCTGACTCGGGCACTCACTCCTGCAGCAAGGTGGAGCACAAAACTGACCTGCAGGAAAATGAACCTGTTGGGCAATATAAGCTGATTTAAGAAAAAAACTGCATCTTTTCCATCAGGCTTTTAAAGAAAACTTGTCAATCTTTGCCCATTTCAACTATATTCTGAAGGAAAAAAAAACCACAACAAAAACCCCGAACCCCCCTGGGGTACTAATATCAATTGTTAACATTTCACTCAATTTGTAAATGACTTTATTTACAGTTATAATTCTATCTATAAGGTTCACTTCTGTTTTCTAGAGAACATGGATGGCAAAAACAGGGTTTATCTAAGCATACTATAAAAAAAATGTTTACTCAATGTTACAGTTAAAACCCAGTATTTTAAAAAATAAAAATCATAGTTTTTTATAGCTTACTCCTAATACTCCTGAATGACAAGTTTCCACAGCTCTGGTCATCAACAATAAATTCAACTTGAACTAACCTTTTAACCACTGATATATGTAATAAAAACTCCATTAGTTTAACTGCTAACAGGAAAAACAAAAACAAACAAAAAACCATGAAGAAAACATTCCGATGTAGATACATAAGATATGTATCACAGCTGGTCTTCAACGCTTCCTATTTCTCAGTGTTTGGGAAACCCACGCTGTATCTTCGGTAATTTATATTTAAGCCTCTAAGTATGCCTGGCTATCAGTACTTGAAATGACATTTCAGAGAAGATTTATGTTATTCTGTAGTCATAACTACATTAAATGTAAATGAGCCCAGGTTTTTACTCACATCAAAATCTAAGGCACTTTTTTTTTTTTTAAATCTTCTTGTCAGAGAAGCAGTCAAAAGAAGCTTAACTTAGTATTTAATATATTAAAAAAAATCCCGTTTTTAAATGTGCTTTTTCCAGGCGTATAACAGAACCATACCTGCCATTCACAGAATTATTTCCTTGGACTGACATTAACAATACAACTGCTTTTTAGATAACCCAGATGTATTCTAAGAACTGCAACTCACTGGAAACTGCTGAGGAGCACCTGCCAAGTCCCTTCAGTTTCAGTCTCTGTCAGGTGTCTGTCACATGAGCAAAGGCAGGCAGGGAGCACCAGGGCACTGGCCAGGCAGCCGCTAACAGGCTGTGCCAGAACCTCCCATCCTGGCAGGTACCATCAGTGATGCCGTGTGACTACAAGTGCATCTATCCCACTGCCAAAACTCAGACGAGGGAGGAAGCAGTTTGCCAAAGGAAGTCAGGAGGCTCTCGGTTCTCCCTGCCCACAAGCATAGGGCCCTCTGGGAAAGGGTCCAGCAAGGGGCAGGCCTGAAGCTGTACCTGGTTCTAGTCAGCCATATGTTGGGCAGTTTGTTTGACATGAGAAGACTCCTGTCTAACACAGTTTGTTTTCCATAAATATTCTTATGGCTCAGTGGGTATTTTCTGAATCAATTTGACCAATACAGAACTGTGCTTTCTAGGTGTTCTTAGAGCTTAACAGCAAATCTATAAAAACATTTAATAACTACATCCTCCAAACTCCTCCATTCTGGCCCTAGGGACACCACTTAAAACGAGTGTGCACGCACTGCCACAAATTACAGCCTACAGCTCATCTCCTAAAACCATGTCTGAGCATCTCATTGCGGAATTTTCCAAACCATTTTCAGAGCACATTCCTGTTCTCTACAAATGATACTATAAGCTAAAAAAAATAATAAAAAAGAGACTACATATATTCAGGCATCACCACTGGTTTTGAGTTTACCTCATTTACCTCTCAGTTTTTTCTATTCCCACTGAAGAGATCAAATGTTAGATCTACCTTCCTAAAATAGATTTAAACAAGCATATTCCAGGTTCCTCAAAAAAAACCCAAAACAACAACAAAAAACCAAAATACCCCCAAACCAACCCGGAATAAAACAAAAAAAACCCATCAGACTGTGTAAAGTATAAAATTAAAAAGCACTTTGGCAATTTTTAACAATATAAAACACAAACATTGCCCAAGAAAGATTATTTTTTTAAAAACATTTTAAACTCTTTTGTGCTGCCAGGCAGAGAAAAATCAAAGGCAATGGGGACAAGTGGTAAAATGAGAACTATGATTTAAGAGAAAATTAAAAAATTGCCACACTCTAACGAAAAGCTGCAATTTGTATATTTCTAGAAACAGAATATTTATCAAAGGTAATAGAAACATAAAAAAACCCCTAATGACCCCAAATCTCACTACTCTCAAGGTTCGCAATATTTCAATGACCTTGAGCCTGGCCTTGAAATTAGTAAGTACCAGCTCTGCAAAAAAGGTATCATTTTCAATCCCTGCACACACTTCAGCTTAAATAATGCTCCACTGGATTTTTCATTTTTTCTTTAAAATAGAGTGGTGTTCCATTGAGATCCTTAATCCAATAATGGAAGCCAGTTTTGCAAATGGTGTTTTCTTCTTATCCTTCCTCATCCTGCCAATTTTCTTTAAATGTCTCCTCTCTAGCCAGTTAGTTTCTAAATAGTTCAGCACATGCAGTGTAGGAATTAAAGGGTGGGTGGGAGGGGGGACTACAAGCATCAGTAAACTAACTGCTTTCTCACAAAGCCAAAAAACCACTAGTCTCAAATGACTTTTCCTTGTTTAGATGTTAGTCGCTCGGCATTTTTGAGCTGTCACAGGTAAATCACACTCTCTTCCCACCACCCAACAGAAAATACTTTCAGAAATTGCAACAGCTCCCCCATCCCCCTTAAACCTTCTGTGTAGCCTTAGGCAGCTGTGAGACAGCGATCTAGGTGCCAGCACTGGGAAGACTTGAGTTTCATAAGCACAATGTTACTTTGCCAAGCACTTAGACGTGCGCAGCCACAACAGGAAGTATTGGAAAATCTTCTGGAGCAAGACAAAACCACCCCAAATTAGATCCTGCATGATGACTACTCACTAACCAGCCTTACTGTGGAAGGCAATCTTTGCAGAACAGTAATTTAGAACTTAGTAGAAAGCATTCACGGCATATGGGGTATGTGAAAACTAATTACATCCATTTAAAGTTCTAGATTATACTAAAAAAGCCGTCAGATCACATTAGCCCAGTACCAAGAGATGATCGGCACATACGAGGCACCTCCCACTTCCTACATCCTAATCGGTGCATGGGAAAACAGGTAACCATTAATTCTGCACGAAGCTTTAACAAACACGTAACACATCTGCAAGAGCGAGTACGACATGCAGAACACTTAAATCATCTCTAATTGCTGCCTACCCTCGGGTGCAGTATTCTTTTGTTTATAAGTTAAGGACTGCACAGTGTAACAGGAACTGCTCTTTACCAGCAGCACGACGTGGATTTATGGGCAAGTGCCCGTTCAAACTTTCGAGTCCATTGCCACACACCCTGACAAAAATTGTGAGCAGCTTTACATAGCAAAAATCTTCAGTCCACTGTGCGACTGCAGAGCGATCTGAAACCCGACCGTACATCTAATATCTCCCTCCGGGAATTACTGCCTCCAGACGTTAAGCTTTTAGTTAGCTGCTTGGGGCTTGTTTTTACAAGACCTTGTCCACTTGGGTGAGCCTCACTTTGCCTTTCAGAAAGCAACAGCCATACCCGCCTGCTGACTGACACGACGGCTTGGGTCGGAACTTAGACAAAAACTACAATAAAATAAAAACCTGCCCTGCTCTATGAAAGGGGCTGTTGGCTTAGGGGGGATTTCTTGGCTCGCTGTATCCCCCCCTCCCATGACCGGAATGTCGCAGCCGCCGTGTCCCTCCGCGGGAGGGTTGCGGGCACCGCCGGCAGCGCATCTCCCTCCGACGGCAGCGGGAACGGCAGCGCCCGGCGCCGACAGCTCGGCGGGGAGAGGCGGTGCCCAGCCCCCCCGCCCCGCCGCTGACCGACAGCCCCGCCCCGCGGGGGAAGCGGGGAGCGGGCCCCGGGCCTGCCAAACACGGCGAGCGCCGCCCGGCCCGCCCGGAGCCGCCGTGACCTCCGGGGCTGCGGCGGCCCCGCCCCCTCCTGCCCGCCCCGCCGCGGCCGGGGGGCACTTACCGTCCCGGGACGTGCCCATGAGCTGGTCCAGCATGGCGCGCATCTGGGCCTGCGCCGACATCCTGAGCGCGGGGGGAGCCGGCGCGGCCCGGCCGAGTCACGCCGACAGCGGCCCGCAAGGCCCGAGGCGCGGCGGGCGCTCGGCCCTGCCCCTCGCGTCACGGGCGGGCCCGGGCGGGGCCGCTCCCCCGCCGCCGCGGGGGGAGGGAGGGAAGCGGGCGCTGCCCCCGCCTGGCGCTCCTGGGAGGGCGGAGCGGGAGCCCCGCCTCGCGCCGGGCCCGGTGCCGCCGGTACCGCCGCCTCGCGCCCCCGCACGCGCACCCTCCGCGCGCTCCCTCCCGCGCCCGCCACGCGCGCGCGCCGGCGGGAACGGAAACCCCCGCGCAGGCGCCCTACGCCTCTCCGTCCGCTCCGCGACGTCAGCGCGGACGGGCCGCGGCGCTCTCCCATTGGCCACGACCCGCGGTGCGCGGCCGGTGACGCACTACGTGGCGGGGCGCCCGATTGGGTCGCCGAGCTGGGCCTCTGGGGCGCGCTGATTGGTCAGGGGGGCCCGCTTGTCCCCTGTGACGTCACGGTCTCCGGGCCAGGGCCGCGGGTGGTGATGGGGCCTGGGGACGGTCCCGCTGGGACACAGTTCCCTGTGGGAGACAGTTCCCTGGGGGACTGCAGTGGCCCCCTGCTGCTCTGCAGCTGCCGGGTGCCGCTGTGGTGATGAACGTCACTGTAATACCTCGCCTTTTGGAGAACCTCCCTTAAAACTGAGGCTTCGCCACGTGCGGCAGCGAATTCAACTGGCGAGGCGCCGAAATCCAATTTCAAAATTGGATTCTCGTTCTCACGGTTTTTTATGCGTTCCGACGCCCGCACTTTGTGCCTCTCCCTTTGTCAACCGTGGCGTTGCCATCTAGTGCCCAGGACCCATCACGAAGATCAATTCTAATCGTATACCAGCGGGGTCATGTTCAGCTTTTGAGATTACCTCAGTGTGAGTGACAAAAGGCAACACAAACCACCTGCCCAATTACCTGTTATTTCACAAGGACTTGCAGAGAAGATGAAGTGCTCTTCTATCACATGTCCAGGGAAAAATTCTCTTACCCAATGCCCCTCAGCTATTTAGAACATGTCCTGGCTTTGCTTTTTCTTTAAAATATAAATTTACTTTTGTTGGTCATTACTTTGGATTGAAGGCGAAGTAAATGGAAGAGATACCAATACTGGTTAAAAATTTCTCTCATTTAATACCTTAATATGCTTAGGAGAAATGGAGAAGTTTTAGCTATTACTTGTAGCCACACCATACATCCTTTAGGTACTCTAAAGAGCATCTATGGCTGGCCAAATGTCAGCATTTCTTCCAGAAGTGATTTCAGTGAACCCTTTTTTTTTTTTTTTTCCCCTTCTGGAGCAATATACTACAGACTTTGGATGAAGTAAACCTTTAGTCCGTTGGAAAAGTAAATTGCATGAATGTAGCAGCTGCATTAAGTAACTCAGAACAACCAGTATTGTCACAACCATTCTCAGGGTGTGTGACATCCCAAAATTTAGATCTACTTAGCTGAAAATAGGCTGTTACTTTCCCACCTGTGATATCAATGCTTTTCAAAAAACTCACCGTTTAACTTGTGAGACACTGCAACTGGAATTTGGCCTACAGAACCCTACAACCTGTAGCTCCCACCTCCTTACCTTACCTCAGTAGCCCAAATCTCCCCAGATTTAAGGATCTATGTGCTGTACTGCAGGGATTAAACCATCTCATCATTCTATTTGCTATGTTTTTCTGTCAGAATATGTTGTTTTCCCTGGCAGTAAAAAAAAAAAAAAAAAAGAAATCAAGTTTTGTTAGCCTTGCTTAAAGCTCCTCCCCATGTAAACAAACCTCCCATTTTTTGCCACTGTAGGTCATGCTTATTACAGATTTCTTATGCATCTTACATACATCTTAAATACAGCAATAATTCAAGCCCCTTTTTCTGAAATTTGCTGTTCCAGATTGCGAGACAAACAAGAAAAGGCAGTGCCTTGTGTGTCCCTGGTGTGACTGGAAGTGGCCAGTTCCCCTCAGCTTTCTGAGACTTGCAGTGTGTGAGGGCAGCACGGAAGGTTGGCAGCCACACGGACGACTTCTTGGGGACACTTGAGAATCACATACTTCATGAAAAAATCACCTCTGTGAATCGCCAGTGCTTGCTCACCACCATGGAAAAAACTAAGAGAGACGTTTGTGCTACTGCAGTGCTCACCAGAATCCTCAGATGTTCCACAGAAGGGCCCTTTGTTCTTGGGAGGGTAGGAAATTCCACACACACAGAATGGAAAATGTAAAATGCTGCAGTAAACATCAGGCAAATTCTCTTACCTGCTGGTTTTGAGGGGGGAACCACGAACCCTTGCAACCCCTCAGACAAGCTATTCAGCAGTGAAGGCTTTCATGTTTTTCCACTAAAAAACACCTTTCTGTCACCCCGTGGAGGCTGCCCATCGTACCATACACTCACACGGACGAGGGGTCTGGGAAGCCTGATACAAGGAGAGGGGAGTTCCCAGTTAAGGCTCTTTCACTCCATAACCTAACAATGAGGAAAAAAAAAAAACCTGCTGGAGAATGCAGGCCGTTCCGGTAGCCATCGGATATTTATTGAGGAATAACGAGTTTACACAGCAGACCCACGTCAGCCTTTCCCCCCCGGCTGCTGGGGCAGCCTGAAGCCCACCAGGCCGGCGACCTCCTCGGGCGAGCGCTCGCCCTTGCCGTGGTACTCGCGGTGCAGGGCCTCGTGCTGGCGGACGCTGCGGAGCAAGCACAGGTAGGTGGCGGCCTGAAAGTGCAGCTCCTGCTGGGCGCGGCACAGCTTCTCGCTGGTCACCTGCGGGGAGCGGCGATCAGGGCGGCCCCGAAGGCTCGCCGAGCCCCGGGGCTGCTCGGGCAGGGGTGGGTTGGTGGGTGGGGAGTTGGGCAGGGATGTCCGCGCCTACCCGGTGCGCGCGGAAGGCCGCGAGCACGTGGCGATAGGCGGGGCTGTCGCGATAGTGGCTGCCGGCGGCATGGCGGAGCTCGCGCAGGAGCGCGCGCAGCGTGCGCAGGGGGGCGCCCAGCGCCGCCATCTTCCGCCGTGCGCGCGCGCCCGCCCGTCGGCCAATCGAGCGCCGCCGCCTCGCTCCGCGGCCTCGCCCTCGCGCCCCTCCAGTGCGCGCTGCCGAGAGCCGAGCGAACGATCATCCCCCCTCCCCCCGCCGCCACGGCAACCAGCGCAGGGCGAGTGCCGGGGGTCGGGCGGCCGGGAGGGGCCGTGCCCGCACCCTTCTCGCGCTGGGACAGCGGTTGTGCGGCCCCCCGCCCGCCTATGGCACCGGAGCGGGGTCGCCGGGAGACACCCGAGGGGCCCATCGCGCTGCGGGAAGCCGAGTTGGTTCGCGGCCGCGCATCTCGCGAGTTTTTGGGATCTCCGGCTTAAAAGGGTCTACAGGTCTCGCTACAGCCACGGGGGGACGGCCAGCAAGAAGTCCGGGAACCGCGCACCCGCAACAGCCGGCGGCTCGCGGGCATCCGGACAAACGGCGAGGCTGGAGCGGAAAAAGAAAAAAAAAAGCACCCACCCCAGATGGGACTCGAACCCACAATCCCTGGCTTAGGAGGCCAATGCCTTATCCATTAGGCCACTGGGGCTGTCGCGGGAGAAGAGCTTCTGCGCGCCTACTTGTCTCGTGTCCCCGCCCCCTTTGCCTTTTATGGAAACCCCCGTGGCCGCGGCCTGGGCCGCGCGGGCCCCTGGGAGCCGGGGCGGGGCTGCGGCGCTTCACAACCACAGGCCCGGCGGGGCAGCGCTCCCTCTGGGACCCACCCGCTGGCAGCTTTAAAGCGCTGTTCCTCGCACCACCCCCATCCCCAAAACGGAAAAGCCCCAAGGGACGACCTTTGAAGTGAAACTTTTACATCTTTATTTTTGTGAGAAGTCACAGAGACAGGACTAATATGTACATTCCTCTTTATTTAATACAGCACAGACACGTGACACATAAAAAAAGAAAAGTACACTCATGAAAAAGCCTGTCGCGGTCAGGGACAGGGAACAGCTACGCCAAATTGAGTAAGGCTCCTACTGCAGAACAGGGGTCTGCCGGCAAGGGTGGATCCCAGAGCAAATTCTGCTGCCAAAAAAAAAGCTTTGCGCTCCTTTCAGGAAAGCAGAAAAGGGCAAGTCCCTTCCGGAACAGGTGAAGGCAGCATTACCTGCAAGGTGCAGGATACAAACCCCATTACTGTGTTTGGATCAAAGCACTGATAAAATGAAATGCTCTCCAGTTATTCTTGCAGAGGGCCAATAGTCCTGACCTCTGAAAGCATTGGACTGCTCAGGGATAGCAAACCTGAGTACCTGGAAGGAGTGAAAACATCAAGTAGTCACAAAGAAGAGAGTTAAAATTAGCCTCCCTGATAGAGCTCTGCTACCCACAACTGGAAACGTGCAGGGGAACAAACCAGCTTCCCAACTAACAAAAGACTAACAGCCATTAAACTGACCAGAACAATATACGTATCTGGAACTGACACAGGCTTTTGTGGCAGCAGCTTCTTCCTTTTCCTGCCTCAGTTCAGGATGGAGATAAAGCAGGCACCAGTTCCTCTGGCAAAGAGCCTTACACACTTTTAAAAAATTAAAATACAAAAAAGGGAGACAGGTGTTATTTACAAAATCCATGGCTGGTACAGTACATCATTTTTAAGACACACTAAATGCTACAATCTTTCAGGTCCTGAGTTTATTACAAAAAAACCCCAACAACTCAAAACTTGTGTTCAGGTCCAGTTTTATACGGAGAGAGGAAAGAAACCACACATTTAAAACACAGTATCCCTTGAAGTTATTGGAACATACCTCCCTAAAAATTCCAGATGAAAGTGGTGCTAACCACGCAAATGTAGCTGCATTTGGTTGTTCAGGCTTGTTGTCACAAGAGGGGAGCATTTCACTGGGGAGTTTCCCTGGAAAGCTCATCAGGTAAGCACAAGGCTGTTGAGATCCTCTTTCCATCACTAAGCCCTATGATCCAAAATGTGCGAGTATTAAAAGGAGGAAGGTGATCTTGTACAAATTCATGAAGGACTGAGTAAAACATCACAGGAATCACCAACTCAAACAGATTTGCCATCTTGTAGTAACTGTGCATTCCTTTGTTTGAAGCCGAGGAATGCAAAGAATTCTCGCTGTGATTTAACACTTGTTTATAAAAAAATAAACCTCACCAGCCTTTTGTTCTGAGCTCCCTAGTGAAAGGCAGCAAAACAGTTTCTCAGCCCTTCATTGCCTGGGGGATCACAGCAAGTCAGGTAGAGTTAAGCTGGCTACATCCAAAGTTGCTAAAATATTTATACATAAAAGTGACACCAAACAAACGATATGGAGGCCAAACTGCTGTTGAGGGGATGATCCCTACTGCCATTAGCTGTGCAGGGCATTCTTCATTGAGAGTCTTTTATCAGGCAGAATCAAAGGGACTTGCACCCACACCTGTTTGTTTTTTTTCAATGAAATATTCTGAACATAGAGATTTTGTACCATCAGAAGTTACCGACCCAGATGCCCTTTTTATTATAAGCACCTGATCTTAAGCTATAGAATGCCAACATTTTAAGGATTACTCATTAAATGCTTCTAACCCTTAGTAAAAGAAGACTACAAGAGACAAATCACATAACAAGGGTACTAGTTTAACTGCTAAAATATAGTGCTGCTCAGTAGACTTTTGGGGGTAAAAAGTAGCAGTTAATTTTGTAGTTTTGTTTTTTTTTAACAGTAGTCCAAAAATAAAATTTCTCCATCTATTTCCAGTACAGATCTTGAGAACTATGCAAGAACATGGTACTAATTGCTACATGATGGAATCACCGGCAATAAAACACACACTACAGTTCTCATCTCTGAGCTAAATTGTTATTTGTAGTTACATACAACAAGACTAAAAGACCAGTGAGAAATACCTGGGGACTGTGATTTAGCTTTTACTTAGCTGATAATTCCCCATGTTTAGAAGCAACTTCATTTCAGTGAGAAACTAATTTAATTCACTTCTGATGCTGGAAAGAAACCTGGGATGTCTCATTAGTTTCTCCCCAAATCCAATCTGTACATCCAAAAACATTGCTGCGCCTTCTTAAAACCAATTCTGAGAGCTGAATATTCTACGAAATCTCAGACTAAAACCTGTCTCAAGAGGTGATTTTACCTTCCCTCTAAAAGCAACTTCATGACACTTGACACTATGCGTTGCATCAGTGAAAGGGTTTCTTTTCGAAAATACACATTTTTTTCTTCATGTTAGCAAAAAAGTTCTGCAGTACAGACATTCAAAAATATTCCATTTTCTTTGGGTAAAATTTCAGTATGTGTTAAGAGGGGTAGCTAAGGAAAGGAATGCATGTAACACTGAAATACATATACTTATCTGCATAGTTGATATTAGTGACTACTAATCAAACTAAGGCTTTATCTGGAAAAAGCTGAGAACACAAGAAAGTTTCTTCCCCCACTCCTCTGGTGAAATCTGCTAAGTTTTAATGTAGCTCTGGCTGCCTCGGCAGCTACACGGTTTGGCCTACGATGGTGGCATCTCCTGACTGGTTTTGGTTGATTTTCCCCTGCTCTTTTTCTCTTGGTACTAGACAGCAGCAAACGTGACTGTCTGTCAATAAAACACTTCTGCACACATTACTAGGAAGAAAAAAAACCATAAAAAACCTTTTTAGCATTGCACATGATAGGAGTCAAACATTAGTTCATCATGAAGAAAAACTTACTAGTTAATGGTTGTTATATAAGCAGGAGATGACAGCAGGGGAAGAGATTGAAATACATTTCTAGATACAAAACACGGTGATGGTTGGGTTTTTTTCTCCCCCGAGAGTTGCTCTGTAGAATTATAGCTGTCAAAAATGGCTACAAAATACACGCCTCTATCCTTGACTACTGACAAGACCAGCACAGTGTTGTTTATGAGTGTGCAAAAACAGCTGGGGAGAATCTTTGTAACTCCCCAGTTTTGGGCCAGTTCCAGGCCCTACTGATCTTTCAGCATACCTCATAGCAGCAGCAGGGCTTTCTACAGACCCAAAAAGCTATTACAGCAGCAAGGGTTGAAATCAGGTCATAGAAAAAGGATGATGAAGCCACAGCAGAAGTTTCCACAAACAAAACGTTCCTCTACACAATGCTCATCTTTCCAGTGGCCCAGCAGTCATACCTTTGGCTGCCTATCTTGGTAGTGATTTCTTAAGCAGCAGAGACTTTCACAACAGCTGCATTTGTTAGGAAAGACTGCAACACTCAGCCATCATCACCAGCTGTAGATTCCCACAGATCAGCCTAGAATAAAGAGCATGTGCGCCCAAAAGGAATTAAACAGTGACATAGGTGAGTGTGGCAAACTCCACTTAAGTAACTTCACTACTGCATCTAAAGAGATTTAGAAGCTCCCTCAACTATCACTCCAACTGGCTGAGCTACCAGCAATAGTCCTCTTTGACTGGCACCATTGGATTGGTAGGAGAAATCCGCCTATGGTCTAGTTTACGTAACGAGTTTAGTCAAACATGTGAAGACCAGCCAAGAACTGAGTTAGGCTATTCTCTGCCACAGAGAACATGTTATATTTGGTATCATATTTTGTTTTCCAGTCTGGTTCTCCACTCACGAAGGACTTTTCATTCTGTTCTCATTCTGTAAAGAAATGCTTCCTTTTCATACTGCAACTCAATATTAGATCTTCCCCAGGGGAAGCACATCACAGAACCAGAACAGTGTAGTGATGCATACGCTTTTTACCTTCAGTTTAGCACGTGGTCAACAAGTGAATTGCTAATTTCATGTATTCTTGTTTATAATAATCATAAGTTAGACAGATCCTCAGCACAAAGGTGTTGAAATCACTAGATCATCTATTGCAGATAGCTAATTTTGTCAGAGAACAAGGAAACAAGCACAGACAGTAGTATGAGGGTTCACCTGCAGCTAACAACAGAGTCATAAGAGAACAAATCATTAATAAAATCTCAATAAATTAAGAAGTACAACTGGAAAAGTATTTCATGGTGAGGAACTTAGGCAGCATGTGAAGCATAGCCAGTTTTAAATTCCATTAGCAGCTGCACTCTTGCAGATTTTACCAAATTCCTTTTTACATATGATGGATGGTGCAAAGTGACAACTTCGGTAAGTGTGAGAATCCTTGCAATAACCGGTGTCAAGCAGATGTGGCTAGCTGCACACAGGATGCCTTGCAGTTCATCTCAACTCAAACTTATGTCAAGCTCCTGTTTTAACTTTCTTTCCCCCACAGGTCCTTGGGGCTGTCAGCCACACATCTTTGCCTCAATAATTGCATGAAATGGTCCAGTAATTAATAAGGTTGCCAGACAGGGCCCATAATGTTTTACTCATGACCTAATTAAGAAAAATTTAAAACCTTCAGAGAAAAATGCAAGAAGTTTCATTTCCATTAGCCATTTCCTTTCTCTCATGCACATTTACGCACACTCATGCACACACTCCTTTATTGTACTGCCATCTTTGCACAAACGCTCACCATTAAGTAGTGTTTGACAGAGCCAGGAGAATGTAGAAGGATGAACAGGTTTCAGGAATATTGCTGTGTGTGTGTGTGTGCGCACGTGTGTGCGTGTGAGAGAGGAAGAATGCACAAGCACACAGAACCAACGCCATGGTACAGCAGCATGAAGTTACACACATTACACACACTTGGTTGTTTGTTTTTTTTTTTTTCTTTACAAAAGGGAAAAAAATAGTATAACAGCATAAAGCCATCTTGGTAAGCTTAAGATTTTCCTCCAAAATGCCTTCCAGCACTTCAGGATCTCTGAGAAAAGTTTAAAGAGGATAGGGAAATAAAATTAAAAACAAAAAGGCACTTAAACAAAGGACAAAGGCCTGAATCAAGTAAGTCATGGAGGGTAACAGCCATTTCACTGGAGCTTGGACCAATCAAAGTCTACCAAACTTTTTAAAAATTTCTATAAAATTAAAATTGCATAAAGTGTTAATCAGTTGTTTACCTACTGCTTTTACCTTCTGGTTCATTATGGAAAAAAAACCCAACAAACCAAAACAACAAACAAGGCCAAACAAAAAGCAAGTGTCCCTTTAATGATTTCCCCCCCAGTTCAGCAGAAGATGAAAGGTTGATGTGGGAGGGAGCCTTCCACAGTTTGGTTTGGCTGTAGGTTTTCCCTACCAAGAAAAAAAAAAAAAAAAAGGGAAAAAAATTTCCAAAACAAAAGCAGAAGAGGGACCACTGTGCTTTCACCAATTCACTCAAAACAAAACCAAACCAGAACAAAACAAAAAACCCATCAACCCAAGCACCCCAACATTTCTAATCCATCTGTGGGCAAAAACTAATCAAAAGAAAACAAAAAACCCCAACCTGTAAACTAGATTAAAATTTGCTAATAAATACAGCCAAAAGTTCATTTTACGAATGTAGCAGCAAATGTGATAAAGTTAGTTGGAGTCCAAGATGACTCCCAGAGGGTTACTTGTTCGCACAACCGATGGCAGTTTGGGAGAGTTGCAAGGTTTCTCTGTTTTCATGTCCTCAAGGGTCTTGCACCAAGCGGAGAAGGAGTGTGGAGGAAGGGTCAGATGATGGGACTGCAGGAAGGAACAGGCTTTTAACACCTGTCCCACCCCTAAATCTGTGCATCAGACAACTTTGATCGGATTCAAACAAAAAGCAGAACCCAAGTAATTAAAAGTTACTTCTGATTAGCAGAAAACAGATGTGAAACCCACAGCATCCACACTTGTGACTTAGTTGATCAGTATTTAGTCATGTTTCTCAAATCAGCAGAGAAGACTGGACAATGTGACCTAGGCCATTTGCATCTCCGACTGGGAGAACACTGCAGTTCTAGTCCAAAGTACCAGGAAACTTTGCAGCCTGTTTTCCATTTAGCCTGTCTTCTTTCTTTGCAAGTGTCTCTAAGGATTTAAAATAGCTACCGCGACTTTAGGGACTTTGGATCATGTAGCAGAAAATACTACCCAGACGGTTTTAACATCTAAAACCTACGTTTGAAGTTATTGCTTGCATTTGTTTGGGGCTTTCAGAGAGCTTGGCATGTTAGCTCATATACAGTCCCCAAACCAAGTTCAGCCCTGCTGCCCGGAAAAGACAGCTATAGTTGGCTTTCTTATTGCTTGTGAATACTGAGGGTTTATTTAGTATGTACAACTACAGTTTATTTATTAACAAAGGCCCTTAAAAAGTAGTAAAAACCTGGGGGGAAATGTCTTCAGAAGAGCTGCTGTGCAGAAAATAGTAAAACATTAACCTAATTTTGCATTTGGACGCTGCAGCAAATCTTTCCCTTCCCCATCCTGTCTATGCTACCTGCAAAGGTCTCTGGGAATCACCCTATTATTTGACTTGGCCTTGCTAAATTTAACCAGGGAGGACAGGGAACAGCAATGAAAGGGTCTACATACCCTATGTTGCTCATTCCAAAGAAGCTTAGGAGCATAATGACTGAAAACAGTTACCTGCTGGGGGACTGTTTGAACTGAAGTCACAAACAACATATGGTCATCTTTATTCTCATCATCCTACTATTTATTTCCATAAGAAGTATTAGTTTACTTGTTTCCTAAGACTGAGAAGCTCAATAGGATACAGAGGCAGCACTGCTCCTACCCTCAAGATTTAGAGAGGATTACTCTTCAGCTGAAGATGAGGCATACTTCGAGGAAGAGAGGAACACTGAAAGGGAATTTGTGCTGTAGTTATAAAGGGCTCCAAGTCTCCCAGTCTAAAATTTCATTGAGTATGAAGACAAAAGATGGCAATTTGAACGAGATGCCTCGATGAGGAAAACATAGAAGAGGTAGAACTCTTAGGACAGGGTCTTTTAAATATATTGCTGCCCAATGGCTCACTGCTGCAACTCCCTTAGCTACATGCATGTTAAAATTGTCAGGTTTGACACAGTTCAGAGAATTAACCAGAATGCCAGAACCATTGGGCCTCAAAAAACAGAAGTTGTCTTCCTTCAAACCTTCCTGGAGAAGAGAAGGAAGAAAAAACAGATAAAGCTTGCATTCTAAATAGTTCATGGTATTTTGACAGAATATGTACAGTATTAAGAATGCTAGGGTCTACATAGCTGTATGTTTCAACTCTTAAAAACCTCAATGGAGATGCAAGCTTATCTAATCAACACGCCACATACAAAACATCAGCGCTAGCTAAAAAGCATTTAATTGGCAGATGCTGTGGAGTGAAATTAATGAACTAATGCATCTTAATTCAATCTGTCTTTCACAGAAGTGTTGTGCAAAAACATTTATTGCTGAGCTCAACCCAACATTTTTATACTAAATACACAATATATATTATTTTAAATTTATGTATATATATTTATATAAAATTAAAATGAGCTCTAAATAGAAAAGAAATTGTTGTCTGATCTAAGAAAAATAAATCACATGTAAAAGAAACCTGCAAGCTCGAAATAATCTAGCAAAAAACATTGAAGATTAATTACTCACGGGTCAAAGTCGCTCTAAAAGGTGTGAGATAACCAGTAGTCTCTGGTTCAATCTCAAGTCAAACTACTGGAAAAACTATTTACTAGGAATTTCAGCATCTCTGGTCTAAAGGAATGTTTCAGGGCTGAAGGAGAAGGGCATCCTACTACTTTATTTGCTCCTTTCCCCTATGACTTATTTAACTTTTTGCCATTCTCACCTTTTATCTGACAGCGCAAGGGACGCAATAGCAAAGTTCTGTCCTAGTGCTGAAAGTGCAACATGTGCTGGATACTTCCTAATCTTACACGTGAACCAGTTGATGTATTGCTATCAAAGAAAAAAAAAAAAAAAAAGCCAGCTTTGCAGTCTTGTGCTACCATGTAAGAAAAGAGTTCAGGCTGGACACTCCCCAGGCCAGCAGGGGCTGGAAATGCTGGAGACAACCCATTCAGCCCCCAGAAGAGAAGGCACCTCTGGTCGCTTTTGAACGACTCCTCTTTGGCTAATGCCTGAAGCAGTACTAACCTGACTCTGGAATAGGTCACAATCACGCTTCTTTAACTAGCAAATCAGTAAAATGGATGGCTTTTGGGAAGAGTTAAATGAAAGATGAAGATCGAGAATGAGCTAAGAACTGGTTGTTGTTTATGAAAGACATGAATAGAACATAACTTAGTTTCATTAGCAAATAAGCACAAGGCAGAGGTGAAAGAAAGTTTAACAAATAAAATGACCGAAACATTAGTATGCCTTTAAAAAAAAACATGTGGGAAAGAAATGCTAATCTGACCAATCAAATGTGGGTTTCCTTTTCATGTAATGAAAAATTTTTCATCCCCTTCCTCCCTTAAATAAGAATTTTTGTACTTAAAAAAAAAAATAAAAATCGAACAAATAGTCTGTCTCGCATCTTGATGTACCAGGAGATCTGTTTTTGAAGACAATTCTCTACTGAGACTGCATACACCTGTAGGCTCCCTAAAGCCAAACAGCCTTGTAAAGCTGGAAAAATGCCCATTATCAGAAACTGCATTTGTGGTAAAGGTTTAATTATAATGCAAAGTATCCCAGCACCACCTCTATTCTACATAACCTTTGGTCCACAACCATTTAATACACTCAGGACCTACATATAATCTTACCCTGGGCACTCTGGGCACTAATGAAGTGAATGATTCCGCTTTACACAATGAATGGAGAAACCTATTCTAGCTCCTCTCACGATTTCCACTTTTCATTGGACTTCACCCAGACAAAAATGTTGGTGCTGCTGTGGGTTTGACGATCAATTTCTTTTAAGAGCCAATCAGAGCAGATAAAAAACGTTGTTTCTTTAGGCAATATCAAACTATGACCAGTCTGCATGACCAGGAGGACCAGTCCTCCTTTTCCTTCTCTCTTTGATCAAGTATTGTTTTATTTTTCTTCTTCCTCTCACCACAGTGCTTAGGATCAGAATATGTAAACATCGACAGAAACAGCAGCCCTGTGACAATAAGCACTTTCCCAACTGGGCAGATTCTGTCAGCCAACCAGAACTGCTTCAGCTCCCTTGCTTGTCCAGAAGTCACTGGTTTTTCCGCTGTAACTTAGTGTCCCCTTTACTTTGGCCTCCATCTGCAGTTGAGAGATAGGAAAATAAAGAGAAGAATAAAAGCATGAGTGAACTTTTATTTTTGTATCTTACAGCATGAGAGACAGGAATTTGGCAGGTTAGCATCACCAAAAAGTACATTGTTTTTATAGAGTAGAAGACTTTGCATTTTCTCTGTAGTTCATTTATTAGAAATAGCATTGTTGAAACCTGAGATACCAAGCTTCATTCCAAAACACTGCCCAATGTTTTGGTGCTGAGAACTGTCAGAACCACAGGAAGAATGCCCACCAAGCCATTGCCACCCTTCCCATTCCTTCTCCTGGCCCCCAGTAAACATGCTACAGGTGACAAAGAAAGGACTACACTCTAAACTTCACCTTCTAAAGCTTTCTAATACTTTCTCAGCTCTAAGCCTTACAAACAGAAAAAAAAGATATTCTGCTTCAGGTTTCTCAATCAAAATAGGCAATTCTTATCAAGGATAAAATTCCTAGGGAAAGCAGATCCTCCATTAGGAAACCATCAGAATATTCACACATGTGAATACATTCTTACAAGAAATATGAAAAAGCTTTTATCTGGGAGGTCAGCTTTTGCCTTCAAAGGAAAAATTAAAATTGAGTGGACAAAGACTTCATGCAGCCTCTACACAATCATGTTAGCGTCCAGTAAGTAATGTTCCTTTTTTCCTCACTAGTTGAATTTGTACACTTAAGTTTCTAGAACTGCTACAATAAAGTACTGGAATTTTTTGAACTTATTTTGCTCCTGACTTTGAAGAGAAATGGGGGGAAAAGCAATTCTTCAGATTTCAAAAACAACTGCTACAACAGAGTGTGTAATGTCTTCTGCTACCAGAGTTTGTCCCTGTGTTATGTCTTCTCTAAACTAATTACCACTGTACATTTTATTTCAGTCAATAGAAGAAATTCAACTTAAGTTAAAAATAAGTACTAAGAAAAATACAATGTCTTTACCTGTGTAAGCTTGCTGCAAGTGAGCAGGCAGAGGTGAGTGAGACAGCGTCGCTGCATGCTGAGCACCTGGCTGTAAACCCTTCAGTAAGTCTGGGGGGAGGAAAGGGAAAGCAAAGAAAAAATAAGTCTTGATGAGAAAGGCAGTCTTTGTGAAACAACAAGTTTTTGTTTTTGTAATGTAGCTGTAGAAGGGGCTAATTTCCACAAATTTCTAAACATGTATCCCCACAACACAAAACAAATATTGAGCTGATATTTGCTCTGATTCCAGCCATCAGAATGCTAGAAGTCAACTACAGTTAATCAAAAGCCAGAGCAAGGACCATGCCTCACTATTGAGATTGCAACTCCTCATATTATTTCCTTTGGCACAAAGGCCAACAATTTATATAGGTTAAAACCATAAATAATTTCTTTTTAAGCAAATAGAAAAAATAAATGCCATCTTAGTTGATAGTTCCTCATAGAAGAGCTGTTTGGTATCAGTGATTACTGAGCTAGGGATATTTTGATGGATTAGCATATTAAGTCTCTTATTTGTATTGTGTTATCTGGAGACTTTTAAGCTATTCTCCTTTCTAAAGGTAAGGCTTTTTTGGGTAACTTTTAATACATGTTCAAACCTCAAAATATACTGTGAATATAACAATGAAGGTAAATTTACCCAAGGTGATTAATAACATTTAGGTAATTACGTAAAGAAAGTTTTTACCAGAGAAGAAATCACATTTACTTTCCTATAGGGATTTTCAAGAGCCAAATTTGAGTGTCTCAGACCTTTACTGCTTCCCTTCTCAATTTTTATATTAAGGATGCATCTTTCCTCATGGGACAGTGTGATAACTAACTCCACTCACTCTGAGTTAGGCTGTGGTGGAAAGCCGCTGAGGTAGATCCCGAGGTGGTTGTCGCTCCAGCTGTGTCCGTCCCAAAGCCAAGCAGCTCCAAGGGAAACTGGAAGGGCACAGTCACAGGAACAAGGCCACCCAGCATCCCAAAAGGAGTTAATGGTGCAGACGTCACGTTCTGACTGGTTACAGACAGGGGTGATGCCATGAGAGTCAGAGGTGAGGCGTTAGCCAGTAACGATGCTCCTGCTGTTGACTGTACAAAAAAAGCAATACTTCAAGATTTTTAAAGCTTTGAGTTGTATTCTTTAAGGACACAGTAATTGACTATTCCCTGTTAAGTGTTGCTCTGTTGAGAACTGTATTAAACTATTAATAAATATCCACTTATCCATCTAGGTCTTCCCAGTGTTCATCTGCTAAGCAAGCACAATTATATCTGACTCAGACATGACAGTACAGTTTCTCTCTCGTATTTTGCTCATCAGCCTTACAGGTAATTTCCTTGGTCTCCTTTCTAATTATGCACTGGGTCTACAGTCACAATCTAGAACAACATCTTCTATTAGATTAATGAAATTATCAGAGGTTGATCTGAAGTTCTTCAGATGTACAGTATTACTCTCCCCTCCCCAAATCTGGGTCTTAACAGAACATTAACTTTATTTCTTAAGAGGTTGCTGAGAAGCAATAACTTCTGAAAATTAGGATCCATACGTAAGAATCCTCACACTTCAAGAAGTCAAGTTACCAAAATGCAGACATACATACGTATGTATATGTGTGCATGCACATGTCCAAGGAAAAGGCAAAGGAAATAGTCACTCTAGATATGTCAAAATGAACTTAAATTCACCGTAGTGTAAAAATAAAAATGCAGGATCAGCCAGAACATTCTAGCTACAACAGCTCCCAAATGGCAACTGTTCGTTGTCTATGCAATCCAGTAAAGTGCAACAAAAGCCATACAGTTATGTTTTGCAATTGTGGATTTGAAAATGCCTGAAAACAGAAAAACAACTTTGTAAGGAGCTCTGTCAAGACCTTGCTTACTCTCTGAAAAAGGAGCAGAGAGAAGTACAGTGGTGAAAAGAGCTACACAGCATGCCCGAAAAGAGCTGCAGTTCAGATGTTTCTATTTAACTCATGTACAGTATTTCATAAAAGGGCTCATCCCGCTCCTGTAGATCTGAGTCATTAAGATCCTTAAAAGTCTAAGTCAGATTCCGCTCACAAGTACTAATGGTAGGCAGAGCTTTTTAAGGAAATCACATGTGTACTCTTTGGCTTTGTCTTCTTAAGATGTAACTTTCTTTGAAGCTTCAGCAGGTGTAAACTTATATTCTGGTAAATAATTGCGTCAACTAAAAGTGGAAAGGAGGGAAACACTTCTTGGAAACTTCCTAGTTAGGAACATCTTTATTACCATGTGAAATCATCTCGTTTCAATGTAAGCAGACCAAGAGATTCTAGTGAGCAACTCAGGTACCATTCTCATCTTCTGACTAGCAGCATCTCAAATAGGAATTAAATCTCTAAGGTCTTAAAGGAAAACAGATTGACTTTCAGTCTTATGTGAAGTTTTGGCTTAACTAACTCCTTGGTATGTTGTAGCTAACAAGTCAGGAACTCATTTAAGTTCATCAGCCAGCCATTAGACATTTATGGCTAAATAAAGTCCTCCGTGATCACAAATACTTCCCCCTTCAGTGTACTTGGACTGCGAGGTAATTTGATTCCAATCTTTTCTTGAATGTATTCCACCTAATAAGCTTCAGTGTACACAGCACCAACAGCCTTATTCCATGGTTTATTTTTCCTTGCACCATTCTTCTGAACCATTTCTAGCCTAAAGTAATTTCTGAAATGTCAAAAACCCCCCATGCAGTAATTATTTCAGCAATACCATACACACTCAGTGTCTCTAGCCCATCTGCCCCTTTCTATACAACAACACACCTTATTTTTGCTGTTATAGCACGGACTCACGTTACTACACACACGCCCTTCAGTGCTATATCACTATGGACAAAATGTATTTCATTACTCAGATGATCAGTGTTACTTGCCTTTAACTACAGGATAGTTTGCCAGAACTCATCTCATCGTCCAGCACAACAGCTTACTTCCCTTGCCCATCATCTTTAAGCACTACCACACCCATTTCACATTTTCTTCTACATCACAGTAATTGTATTCACTGGATTCTGTTGACTGCACCAGTAAGTAACAAGTCTCTTTGCAATCCATTCATTGTAGCCTTTTTTGTCTCCTCCAGGTACCTTCCAGAGCACTCAAACTGCACTGTACTTGGCTCAGCTCTTCTCCAGGCCCTTTGTGGTACCCCAGTGGCCCTTACATAGCACACCGGTTGTGGATTTTTTTTTTCCCATTCGAAGCACCCAGAGTAGGAAAAGGCTGTGTCAGAGCCTGCCAGACATTTATTGTTGACTGTTACGGTAAAGTAGGACAAAAGACTGTAGAAGTGTCTTGTAAAAATCATCTTCCTCCTGTTATTCAGCTGCATTAATAAAAGTTTGATGGCAAGCTGTATAAAACATTGCTAAAGTTGAGTATATACCACTCCCATGCAACAGCGATGTGCACTGCTCAGAAAAATACAAAGCTTTTCATTTGCTGTACAGCAAAAAAAAAAAAAAAAATTACGGCAACACTGCTTTTCTTAGGTAGTGAAGACCTCAGGAGAGAGAGTGATAGAGAGAGGAAGACATGAAATCATCTCACTAATTAAAGCATTCCCAGTAAGAACAACACAACTTGGGAAAGCAGGTTGTCTTCTAGGTAAATAATAGGTTTGCATAGGGTTTAGAACAGTATTTTCAAAATGTTTGTTTTGCTTAACTTGTTTTATCTCAAGTGATACCTATAAGCTCTCTCTCATTTTCTAGGGCATTTATATATATAAATGAGGTGTCTCCTTCAGTTTGACTAGGTCCTACAAAATAAAATACATAATCACAAATACAAAAGCCCTTGCGAGTGTTAATTATAAATACAAGTCTTGAATTACACTCAACCACAAGCAACTGAGCTCTAGTTTTTAAGTTAATCATGCAGCCTGACAACAAACAGATGATGACACCTCTTTTACACGACCACTGTCACTGCAAATATGCAAGAATACACAAATCCAGTAATGCAAGAAAATACCACATCCCCTGAAAATATGTCCACACAAAGCTTACTTTTTGCAGTGCTCTTAAAAAAAAAAAAAAAAAAAAGTGAATTCTGTTCCACAGTATAGACCAAGCAACATTTTACAGTGAGGATTTGTTCCACACTGATCCTTGCAATTTTACATCAGCTGGAAACACCTAATCTCTAGTGTGACATTTTTTCCATAAGTATCAGCATTATGCTTAGGAAAGTATAAAAATTAAATTTATGACATTTCCAAATGAAGATATTTTAAGAATGTTTACAAGATGTATGTGATAAATATTAACAGAAGGTTCAAATGTAAACTTGTAAGATGCATACCTGCACGCTGGCTGCTACAACTGGAGACCCTGAGGCAGAAGATGGTCTGTGTGGAGTTGACAATTGTTTAGTAGCACCCTGTGTTCCACTTCCTGTTCCCCCAGACAGACTAGTCCTACTAGCTCCACTTGAGTTAAGGTTACTGCCTCTGTTGGCAGGTACATTCATTCCAACTCCACCCAAATTATTTTTACCAACAGTTCCAGAAGGAGAAGAGTTGGGCAATTTTGAAGAAGCCTGAGGGTTCTTTGCAGGCTGAAGGCCTGAGGTGCGATTAGAGGACAGCAAATTCACTGTGGGAGACTGCCTGCTGATATTTACACCACTGGTCTGTTTATGAAGGGGGTTGTTGCTGGAGTGACTACTCTGCGAAACTAGTGCACTTGAACTGGAAGAACTGGGTGTTGTTGCAGGCCTGGGGGATGAGGTGGACTTGGATGAAAATTTAGGTGATGCATTGGGCTTAGGTGTCACAGAGGGCTTAGATGAAGCGGGCTTGGGAGAGGCAGCAGGTTTGGGAGAGGCAGCCATGGAGAAGGGAGGCTTGAAACCCTGGGAAGAAACTTGTGACACCATAGCCTTGGCTAAATAGTTACTAGAGGTAGAGGTGCTGGATGTTGTCCGAGAAACCAGTGGGTGAGACACTTGAGAGCCACTTCCAGATGAGGGATTAGACAAAGGCAGGCGATATACTACAGACTTATCTTGAGCCTTGATGATTGGTGCTGAGCAAGACAGTTTGGGATTACTACTCAATTTCACCACAGGATTGGTCTGTGATTTACTAATAGTTGCTTGTAAAGGAGATACATATTTCTGCTGTACAGCTGAATGCTGGTGCACCTTTGTCACTTGCGATGTTGAGGAAGTACCACCTTGAGCCTCAGAAGACGATACCAAGATATTAGCATCCTTGGTTCTTTGAGAGGAGGTGGAAACAGCTGCTTGGGTCTTAGAGGAAGAAACATGAGTCTGAGAAGAGGAAGCAGACTGGATCTGACTTGACCTCTGTAGTCCTTGCTGTAGTAGTTTGGCTGGCAAAGGCTCTAAGGAAACCTTGGGATTTTGAATTGAAGATCCAGCAATAAGGCCTGAAGAGATACCAGTGTGAACTAAGTCCTGGGGTTTCTTTGGTACTGGCCCTGTGTGACCAGCAATAAGACTTGATGAATGGGATGTTTGAGTGGGCTCTACTTTCTTTGAAGTTGCCAGAGGCAACTTACTCATAATGCTTGCTAGTTTCTCTTCCCTCAGCCCAGGGCGAGGTCTGGATGTTGGTGTGTCTATGGTGGACCCAAGAGGTGATCCCTTGGCACCATTATTGATAACTGCCAGAGCATCGGAAATAGAGTCCAGTGAGGGTGGGTGGAAAGAGAGGTCTTCATCCAGGGAGTCATCCAAGCAGATCGTCTCTGGAGCTGGTGTGCAGCTAGAGCTGGCTGGGGTGCAAACAGGTGTGCTGGAACTCAGTACAGTAGCACAGCTTGAATTGACTGAAGACATACAGGTCTTCTGTTCTTTTTTCGGACTGGAGTCCTGAGAATGAAGAGATAGGAAAAGTCAGTTTTAATAGTCTTTCTGGATTAGATTTAAAGCTGTCTTTAGTGCAATACTATTATTCTGTAAATTCAGATAAACCAAAGATCTACTACTGAAATTTCCATACTGAGATAACTGTGATATCTAGGTGCTGGAGTCCTGGTACTATTTCAATATTTTTATTTAAAAACCTAGTGCTATTGCTCCACATAACTACAAGTGCCCCACACAGTGAAGAACAAACAAAGCCGTGAAGAACAGGGTAGCTAATCTGATTGCCAAATAAAATTGTTATTGAATTAAAACGACACCTACTCATGTCTAATGAGAACCTTGATCAATTTATTATGGTATCCTCCCAACAACACTTTTTTCCAGTGTTGCCAAATTTAATAAAAACTGAAAACACACAGAGAGCACACATTAAGAGATGTGAAACTTTACTGGAACTAGTCCCTCCTCATAATAATTTTTAAAAAACTAATACAGCTTAAAGTAAAAAAAAAAAAAAAAGCTATACAGAAGTATTTTTTACTACATTCTTTAAAGTAATGGACCACCAAGTCAATAAGCTCTCATAGCATTCCTTGATGGAAACCATCTGCAAGAATTTTCGTGGATCAGAGGCAGAAACAGGTTGTATTAAATGGTCATACTGGACCGCTGAATGAATATTCAGATATCTAAACAGGCATTTACCTTCACTTTTGGTTTAGGGGCCAGAATCACCTTCTTCTTTGCCCTAAAAGAGGAGATCGATGTGCATCAGAAGATAAAAAAAAGTAAATAATTTTAAAGTGTTACCGTGATTATGTCCCTGTAAACTAGAAGGATGTCTACTAGAGTTCAGCTTTAATAATATAACATCCTTGAAATAAAAAATGGGTTAAAATATAGGGGTGGAAGAAAAAAAAACCACTTTCAAACTGGTTTTGGTCATCTATCGCTATGTAAACTACTTGTAAACTCAACTGAATTGCTGATATAACCTGACATATCAGGAGAGCTATTTTTTATTTTTCTGATTTATAGGAACTTCAAAGTATCAATTCATTTCAGTCTCTGAATGAGTTTGTTTACATAGCAGAGCTTTGTCTACACTGAAATCATCTAGAGTAGTAATAAAATTTCACTTCATGTTGATATTTTTGTCCCTGGGGAAGATACTTCCTGTTCTCTTTTATTTCAAACCAGATAAAAACAGCTGCTTCTCCCCACTACAAAAAAAGCGGTTTGTTGCTTATCAATTGTTAAAACAATGTTTGTTGCATGAAGTCATTTAACAAACTTCCAGGTTTTCTTTTGCAGTGTACATGAACACCATAGCACCAACCACAGCTGTGCAAGCAAGGACAGTGTTAAGGATTATTAGTCATCAGCTTCAACTTGGAAGCTCAGCATTTCACACCTCCTTTTCTTATTTCTATTTCTTCAAGGGGATCACAACAGATTTACATCTTATAGGTCATTTTTTCTCCTTTCCTAAGCAACTAGAAATATGCTCAGCTAAAAAAACCCCTTACTGTAGGTGGACCATGACTCAGTTTTGCTATTAGGTAGAAAAATGCCCTATTTATCACAAAGGTTGCAATTTGGATGTTATAAAAAGTCATAATAAATTATCTGAATTCTGGCTGAATATGGACAGCTCCTGAGAGGCACACAGTGTTGTCTGAAAATCGAGAAGATAAAATCCACTAAGATACACAGCCTTCTGTGATTACAGAGATATTTATGAGGAAGAAGAAACAAGCGGTCAGAGTTCAATTTTACATACTGCATGTCAAAATTTAGGTAGCATGCAGTGCTTCAAAATACTTCGAGTAAAAGGCATTAATTCAAGAATTAATACCCCCTTGAGCTATCTAGCCACTTCATCAGTGAGTTTAAATGTAATGCCACAAGAACATTACAATTATATGCCTAAATTAAAGCATTAAAAAATACATAAGCGTCATTGTAAGTATCTTCAAACAAATCTCAAAATACCTCCCTTTTCTTCCCTCCATCCAAAAAGAGGTAGCATGAAGATGAGGAAAGATGCTACACACCATCTAAAGACCTTAATAAATTGTCACTAGTATACTCACGGAGCAGAAGTGAGGTGATTGTGAACACTTCGGCTTTCTTTAAAAAGCATCCTAAAAGAGTGATGAGAAAAAGAACATGAGGTGATTCTACTGCGATAAATGGCACATGACCACCAAATACACAAGTATCCTTTGATTTTCAGAACTACCCTTTGATTATCTGTTCCCAGAAGAGCTAGTAAGTAGGTTGTCTGCATTGCTGATATTCATCATATAGGTCCAGGTGCTCATAAACAGAAAAATTAAATTATAATAGTTAAAGTTTACATTCAAAATACTTCCGTAAATGGCCAAACAGAAGTCAACATAAGAGAATATTACTTCCTGCAGCTGGACAGAAGAAACACATTTTGAATTCTCTCTACTCAAAAGCTAATGAAATATTTAAAATATCAAAGTAAGGATTATTGTAAACTCTTCACATTACATGCCCAACACTGATCATGGCTTTGGGTTTGTGGTTAATAATCTGTTGTGGGTTTTTTTCCTCTGTGCTTTAGAAAAAGTCAGAACACAATAGCCAAGCTTGTTTCTAATTTTCTTCAGTACTTGGTATAGGCTGTTCTGTACCGTTTCTGTGACTTCAGTTACACTGGACTTCCACATACACCTTTACTACAGTGCCAAGGAACGGCAAGAGCCAGGATGACAAATCTCAGCACTTCACATGCTGTTATTTCAATGTTATCAGGTCCTGAGATGACAAGTGGGAAGTGAAAATGATTCCTGACCTGTACCTATCCTACAGCTTGCTATCCAAATGCAGCTATAAATAAACAATTAAAGAAAACTTGGTCTCCTTTCTTGTTTCCAGGTAGGCAAACCAGAACAGACAAGATTTTCCTACACCACTGCCATCACACTAACTCACCACATCATAAACAGCTGTCTAAACAAGACCTTTTCACCTGTAGAGCTGCAATAATTATAAAAAAGCCAACTATTCACAAATCTAATGTCATCTGGTAAGAAAATACTGACATTCTCTCACTACAGTTCAGTGCCTTACTTCTCAGATTTCACTTCCAGCTCTATTTTCACATTTTCTTTACCATACTGACCTCCAAATCCCCCTGTCAGAGACTACTGAATGCCTGGAAGAACATCAAGGAGCAAAAATAACATTTCTCATTACATGTTCAGTGTGTCACCTTCTGACCTACACAGCTTCTCCAGAACATTTCCCCACCTCCTTCTTGGTGCTTTGTCCATTCCTTAATCTTTTTCATTTGGAAATGAAAACTCAAAATTAATCACAGGCCCCAGTAATTTGAGTATCATCCTTAAAGACAAAAGGGTAGTACTACAACAACAGAAAACAAAAATGGTACAACGAAAGGAGAGCGCAGTATATGCTCCAAAGCAAGAATATCCTTGAAGAATAATCCCTCTGTGGCATACATATATTTAGATGTAAAAGTTGATGAGAGACAAATCAGTATGAACTTGTTTCTCTCTGATCATTATTTCAAGTCAAATGTGCTGTTTGACCTGCAAGCCTACTTGCATGACCACCTGCAAAGACGACAACACTCTTGGAATTAAAGGAAAGACTTCCTGTTCCTTACACTTTGGTTTTTTTTTTTTGAACACACAGCTATTTGGGTTGCAGATTTTTTTCAGACACACATGGAATTAATATGCAACCCAGTTACAAAAAAAGCAGTTACATTATTTGAAAAGGCTTTGGGATCCTTTAAGACTAAAAAGTGTTTCTCTAAATCTATGGATATTAATAAAACAATCTCCTCGGGCACAGTATGGAAGTTATACACATAGAAAGTTCATGTGACAAACGTAATTGTGATACAAATGAACAAGGTGTAAATTTGCGAGTTTTATTTCAACATGAAGAATTTCTTTACATTGAGGGCAGCACAGCAGTGGAACAGGCTGCCCAGGGAGGTTGCGGAGTCTCCCTCTCTGGAGACATTCAAAACCCAACTGGATACATTCCTGTGTGACCTGCTCTAAGTGATCCTGCCTTGGCAGTGGGTTGGACTAGATGATTTGCAGAGGTCCCTTTCAACCCCAACAATTCTGTGATTCTGTAATTTCAAGTTATGATCAATACCTTACTGCATGCTTCTTTACAAACCTATGAGAAACATTAAATACAGTTAACTTTGAAAGAGAAAGAAATTCTTCCTCTGAGCTGAACCCACAGAGGTCTGGTACTGAAGTACTCTGATAAGTAAGAATTCCTTATGAATATATAGTCAGTAGCTCAGTTTTAACATTAAATGCCTACTGATGTTGTTTTCCATTTTACATAGCTCCTTTTCACTTTAGGCCACACATAAAAGCGAAAAATTATAAGCCTTCAGCATGATAACCCCTACCCTAAAGTCTCAACAAAACAAGCTTCCAGAATATGAATTCTGTGCTGTACTAGGAGTTATCACTGCCAGATTGCAGGAAATACTTTCTTTTCCTCTTTCCCTAACCGTTTGCCTACAAATTACAATACATCACTTCCTAAACAGAAAGGAGGGAAGTGCCTTTGAGTAGATACAGGACAATTTGTAAATCATTACGATACTAAAACTGTCCAGATAAATGAAGTCTTACTGGTCAGCACGAAGCTAACATTTGTTAACTCTTGGGGTTTGTTTGGTTTGTTGGTGGTTTTGGTTTGTTTTGAGAGGCTTGGGGCTGAGAGGGCATTTTGGTTTTTTGTTTGTGGTGGGTTTTTTTTTTTGTTGTTTTTGTTGTTGTTGAAACCAATTGTATAGATAATTTAAAAGCTCATAGAAATTATCAGCACATGTATCAAATCAAAAAGGAGAGACCCATATATGTTATATGGCTTTCAAATGCAAAGTTTGAACATGTTTCACTTTTATGTATTCTTGAATCATCTCAGATTATCTCTTGACTATTCCACCATTATCATCAGTGATCTCCATATTTGTTCTTAAACTAAACTGGGATTCCTTGTCTCATCTACTTTAGTAAGATCTTCATAAGATAATCTCTCACTCATCAGCATACTTAGTATACAGAACTTAATCCTTGAATGGAAATACGTCAGCTGTATATCAGGAAGCGTAAAACTTGCTTTGTTCTTTTCATTAGTATTTCACCAGCAGCTCATTTTCTACATTGATTATTCTAGGAAATCTCTCAGTACAGTTATTTTTACACCTTGATACAGATTTGACTAATCTACAATCAAGGTATTCCCAAGCAAGTTGATGAGTATTGTTGTAGCATTTAGCTTTTACAGTCAGGTCAAGATTTCATGGGAAATTGGTTGCCTTTTGCAGCGGGTGCTACAGGAGGAAAGAACTCAGGCCAAACCATATTTGCTTCTCTTTCACTCCAAAGCATTTGAAAACTTGGTCAACTTTGTATTTCACAATGGTTAATATTGCTCCCATTTTATCCCCCCCCTCCTCTTTGCATGACTGTTTCTTCTTATGTCAGTAGGAAGCATTACAGAAATTAGTGTATTTTTAACTGCAGTATCACAGAGGATCCCAATTGCAGACAGAAAATAGAAAGCACAAACCTTAAGTGTTTTGTGAACACTGGTGTTGAAATTCTAGCTTATAATTTTAAAGTCTGTGTAAGCAGTCTGATAACGCAGTGTGACAACATACAGGCAAAACTGCTTTCCGTATCACTATCATTTTCTATATCACATAAAGAACTTCCCAAGCAGTTACCCTTCTGCCTCATACTTTGCCCTCAAATGAAGCATCACGCGCTATGTTCTGAGCTTCAGTATATTCAGTCTCCAGCAGATGACAAAAATCAAATAGTTCTCCTAGGAAAATTGGTTTTTTTCACTCTCAGGCTTGGAAACAAGACAGAAAAATTAAATTTGGAAAAACATTAATTTAAAATATTCCAGCTTCATGAACATACAAGTTCTAACCAATACTAATAGTACATGATTGAGGTCAAATGTAAGACAATAAATAAGATTCAAAAAATAGTTAACATCAAAATGAACAGATTTATAAAGCAGGTCTCTTACCTTGCCTGCATCCAGCCTTTAGGCCAAAGTGGTTTCACTTCTGTTTCCATAAAGGTTTTGAGGTAATCTTCAGCAGACTGACTTCTATTTGGCTCTAGCTCATAGCATCCCAGCTTGATCTTGACAAGATTACACAACAGAGACCTGAAAAAAGAAACAACAAAAAAGAAACCCTTTCAAAAACTCAGCAGAAAAAGGCTGAGAAATGAAAGCTGCTGTCTAGTGATAGTTGTAGGAAGTGCTCAGTTTCAATCGTGTTTTTTGGAAGTTTGCACTGCACAAATTTGCTACTACAAATTGGTATGATCTACCACTGTTACTTCTTCTCCATTTCCAACAGACCACATGGCTGTTATTTTCATCCTACTATTATTCTGTAGTTTGTTTTACATTTTTTGTGGTTTTCTCTTAGTTGACACATGTCCTCTCACTTTGCTCATAGTGATCTCTCATTTTTCTGAAAGGAAGTGAAATCTATTCTAAACTGTGTATTTCAACAGAAGATTCTTTCTGACACAGATTGTCTTTTATTGTCCTAAAAATATAAAAGTGCACACAGTTAAGTAAATTGGCCTTTCAGAGCCTCTTGAATGAAAAAAGCTACAGATTTAAATAAGTCTTCTTCAAGTAGGGCTCCCTCCAGGTCAGTCCAAGGTATATTGGTTGTATATATTTCATGAAGCTTTCCTACCTGTTGTCTTAACATACGAAAAAGACTCACCACTAGAAGTCCACCAGCCCCTTGAAGTAACATATATATATATATATATATATATATATATATATATATATTTGTACTAAAATTAGCTTAGATCTTACATGAGAAATCACTAATTTAGAAAGATCTGCTTGCTTAAAAGCTTGCTCAGATTATTTAAATGATAGTAATCTGAGATTTCAATAACATCTACTCTAGGAAACATAACTCTTTAATTATTTCAGACAAGAATCTGTGCTGCTTTTGAGAGTTAACACAGAATTTATGTTGACAGGGAATAGAAGGGGTTAAGATTCATGCACTCTAGATCTTGGTGTGCCCAAGGATTAGGAGGCTTGCCAAACCAGCATCACTAATCTTGATGGCCTGTCCTACTGTGGCAGCAATCTTTAATGCTCATTGGTGTTTTCTAACATATTTCTAGAAAGGTAGGAGGCAGTTATAACTCTGCTTACACATCTGTTCTTTGCTAAAGAAGCCTGAAGTCCTGGAGCCAGAAAATTCTCATGTATTTGAATAAAGCAGAAAAACAAGCAGTGGAACCTGAAAGGGCTGGACATAGGATGATCTTGTCTTTGAAGTTAAATAAAAAAGGCTTTTCACCACTACAGAATTCTAGTTTGCATATTCAGCACCGACACTTTCTGAAACTTCTGAGGTGTAATTCTGGGAACAATTATTTATTCAACAGTATCAGGTAATAAAATCCTCCTGGAGATCACTTTATAAAGTCAGTGAAAATCACTGGTGGAAAAGGTAGTTCTGTCTCACCTCACTGTGTCATCCCAATGAAACTTCTTTCTGGGTCCCACAACCCTCTTTCCAGGTTTCTCATCATCATCTTCCTCTGATCCATTTTTCTCTCGTTCATCTTCCGCTTGCAACCTACAGTTGGAACCATTATTTTCTTTATAGGTATACTACACAGACAAAACATTTCATTGAAAAACAGCGTCATTTTAGGTGTTAGGAAAAAGGCCCACAAAGCGCGTCTTCAGATTCTCATGATACTTTCTGAAAGGATAAACAGTTCATCTTCCTCTCCCCACTGCTTTATGGTCCTCAGGGACAAGTAAACAGGACACACTGTACAAATGTTATCATGGATGCCACTATAAGCTTTATGTAGTATCTCTGCTGGGAAATAGCAGGATGCTTATCAAAATATTAATGCTTCTCCAAGTCTAAAATTAGTTAACTATAACGGAAAAAATTACAATGAACAAGAAATACACCATCCTCCTCCATTAATCCCCCATTTTAGGAATCATTCAGCAACGCTTCAGATTTTTTTCTCTCAAGACCTACCTCATTCAGTTAATGGAATTTCTCTCAAGAGTCACATAATGCTTACACAAAACTAAGTACTTTGTACAATTCAAAACAGAGACACCTGTAAACTGGAGCTGAGTGCTTTTCTGAGCTCAAGGAATGAACAACATGCATAAAGACTTCCATCTGGACTCTAGAACAGGCATGCACAGGCTCCAGGAATACCTACTTGGCATTCTTGGCTTGATTGCGGGCCTGACAGTCCTCTTGGTACTTGCATAACTGTTCAGGCATGACATTACTGACAGCCAGTTTCAGCTTTTGCAATGGTTCTCTTAAGCGGTCATCCTGCAAATAGAGAAACACCAAACCAGTCCTATTAGATGTAAAATAAAGAGCATTTCAGATCGTTTCATGAAAATTATCTCCTGCTCACTCCTAAGGTAATATACCCAGTATTGACTGCAATAGCCATATTCTACATGGCATTTGAATCCCGTTAGGGGCAACAGCATTATATAAATGCACATATTTCTCACTTAAGTCTTGAGACCAGAAACAGCAAAAGACAGTCACAAGGAAACGTATCATGAATAGTCCAAAACATGACAGCATGATCTCATTAAATAACACTTTTAAATTAAAATAGGGAAGGGAAAAACACTTAAGAGGAAAAAGTGAGACGAACTGACGGATCAGTATCGTAACACTTGCAAATAAATATCTAGTTAATCATATCTCCAAAACCTCTGTGGTATAAAAAAATCCTAGGTAATGAACGAAATATAAATATGTATTATATTATCTAAATATTAGATTGAGGTACATAAATTGCATGTAATAACAAAGTACTATGTATTTAGAATTGTCTCCAAATATTAAGAACTCCAAACATTAAAGTAATATACTATAGACTTCCCTAAATGTTTTAAATTCTGTTCCTACATCTTCTGACTTTATGTTGTTAATTTTAACTGCTTACTGAGAAGAACTAGAATATTCTATTATGTCTATCTGTTTAGAAATAGCATATTAATCTGTTTGCCTTATTAGCAAGTTCCAAGATCTCTGCACTCATCTTCAGCTCCTTCACAAGATTTAGTCCTGGATTTTATCTAAAGAATCTGGTCAGGATGCTTCAGGTCACAAATAACCTTTTTTATTTAATGCAAGAAACATTCTTCAAGAGAAAAGTGACTGAAAATGGCATACAAAATATTTGTAAGAGAAAATTGCACAAAAAATAGAAGCTGGGTCACCTATTATCCACCTAATCTTCCTTTTTTCATGACACAAAAGTGAATTCAAAAGTAAATTTTTTTTTAGCCTGTCATAACCACGATTACTGTGGCTTTCTAGTTCTGCTACTTTGATATGTACCCTGTGACTACAGAAATAATCACAGATGACAGCAGAAACATTCCTTCGTAGCCTGTACTAGGTTTTCAAGATGAAAGCACTTCATTCTCAAATAAAGGCTTTGAAATACTTAGAATATTTGTTCCTAATGTAGCAACAATAGCAGGTATATGGAAGAAAGCTTTTAAACTGGTCTAGCAACTGATCCAAAGTATTTTGCTTTATTTGAGACTCTGTGACTATTGTTCTACTCTCCCGCACTGAGCTGTCATCACTGTCACACAACTGACTTGTGCTGGAGTGAAACTCCCCGTCATTACCTGGACGTTGAGGTGTAACTTTTTCAGACGCTTTATCAGTGTGTCCTTATTGCACGGCACAAAAGCTTCCAGGTGAGAGTACACTCCATTGCGGATGGCAGGACTTACCTCCTGTAACTGTAGCTCAATACTGACAAACAAACAGGAGACAATCAATCAGTGAGGCTTTCCAAGACGACAACTGAACAAAAAACTAAGAAAGCTTTGTAAGCACAGATATTCTAGCTGTGCACACTAAAAACAGCAGCTTGAGAAATTTTTCAGATAAGCCTTTTTATAAAAAGAGGAAGTCTCAACCGATGGCAAGAAACCATTCATATCTGTACTTGTCCAGCAATGTTGAACACTCGTTCAAATTTTGTTTACACCCACCATTACAAATCAATATTGATACAATTTTGACTGCTACAGTCCTCTAGAGATTACTTTTTGTTTCATATTCTATGAACATAGAACTTCAATATTAAACACTTCACTGAAGATTACAGAGGAAAAAAGCCAGCATTTTTTCCTCATGAAAGCTGAAGGTGTTTTATGTTACATAACTGAGGACAGGAGCAAATAACAGCAGTTTTGTTGAACTTTACACATGAAGTCAAAGACCAGGGCACTACAAACCCCTTTACACTGGATACACACAGTCATGACAGGAACTGTATTCATATATAAATCTCTTTAGCTAGTAACTGGCTTAGACTGATCTACCTTCATTGACTTTTAAGGGCTTTGTTGGAACAACCTCAATAATACTTCCTCTTCTGTACTTTTCCTTTTACCCCCTTTCCAAAAAGGGAAGGTTGTACAGATAAGCACTTACTCCAGAAGAATATTATTCATGTCTTGCGTGAAAAACTTCTTCCTGCCTTCTTCATCAAACATCTTGGCAGCCTGAAAATGCAACAAAAAAGAGTATCCAAGTTCATAGAGTATTTTATCCCAACAATCCTTGTATCTTTACTTCTACAGCTGCATCACATTCTTATTTTCCAGATAATGTTACCTGGAAAAGAATAAACAAAATCAAGCTATATCCAGCTGTTTAGAAAAAAAATTAGGCTTGTTACTGTTATACTCAAATAAACACCTTACTCTAGGGCAAACAGTCTGTCTACTTACAGTTTGCCTGGATCACTGATGTTAACACATTCAACTTTTCAACAACCATGAAGAAAGGAAATGGTAGAGATGTTTTATTATCTCACCACCAACAACATTCTACTACTGTGAGTTCTAAAAAGAAGAGCATTGCTTGACAAGTCAAGCATGCAAGAGCATTAACACATTTCTACTCCATCTTTTTCTACCTGTTATGTGCCTTACCCAGTTATAACTTCCAAGTTTTTTTATATCCATCTCAAACCTTCATTACAATTTCTACCAAGAGATTATGTGTGCTAGAGGAATACTTCATCCCTCTTTTCTGTGCCATCTTTAGACTATATCTCTAATATTTTAGTCTGGTCTCTTCTTGAGTCTGTCTGTAGTGCAGGGGAAAAAAAAAAAAACAACAGCCCAGATGCTTATTTTCACAAACAATGACAGCTTACAGTAGAAAGCCAATTCCCTGTACCATTCTATAAAAATCAGTAGTGCTGATCTAATCTGCAGATTTTTAGAAGTCAAAAGAAAAAAAAGCTCCACTTTGAGAGGCTTATTGTCATCTTACATGCTGGCATTGGGACCAGACAGCAAATATCTAGAGGAGCTGGAAAATGGTACACATGCAGAAAAGTGGTCAAGTGCGGTATCATAATAGGGACTGACAAACATTAGAGGCAGCCGACATGCTACAAGGCTGAATATTCAAATAATTAAGAACCTCTAATTCTATCTTTTAAAAAAAAAAAATTCAGTGACTTGCGACAACATAGCTAAAAATTGCAAATAAACGCAAATGTTAACTTGATAAAATTAATTTATTACTATTAAATACTTACTTTCTTGCTCTTTGTAACTGACCCATTCAAGTTTGAAAGAAAAATATTTTCTAGAATTGTGAACTCTATACTGCATAGGAAAACAGTATGATACTCTATCAAAACCATAAGGTAGCTCATTGTCTGAACATTTTACCACTTCAGTCATGAACACTGATACTGGAGTTTAAGCTCCTGGCAAGGACCGCATTCCGCTCACTGTTTTCTACCATAAATTCAGCTGCTGAGGGGATGGTACTATCTTTTTAGGAATAATGAAGTATTTGTCCTGCTAAAAAAATTAGAAAGGTTATAGATGTTTACAAGCGATAGGATACCAAAAAGACAAGTTTGAAAGTCTTAAATCCAGTGACTTTAAGCATAATTAACAAAAGGATTAGCATCATCATCTGGTTTATATAAAGTGGAAGGAAATATATGCTTTGACATTTCAGTCCCAGGTAGACCTTAAAAGGCAGTTCCAGCACTATGCTATCATACTGGATAGTATCAATAGCTTTTAAAGAGATTGGCAGATTCAAAAACTTCATCACTATTACTGAACTGTGGTTGGGTTTTTTCCCCACAGATATTCTCTTGACAGTTACCTTCAAAAATCAGAAAAGGCCCTTTCACTTTCCTGCTTGTGTACAATATTACCTTCTATCACGGTAGTTCAGAATTGCCCACTTAGGGAACTAGAACACATTATTCTACAAAAGTAAGTGAGGAGGTTTTTATTATATGTAGTCAGTGGTTAATTTTATTCTTTTTTTGACCTTGACGTATTATACACTATCCATGGAACACTGGCTTTTTCCTACAGCATTATAAACTTCTTATCTTTCTTTGTGCTGAAGAGCTCTAAAGCTGTGAGCCTCATAAGTATTTGAAAAGACACATTTATTTCTAATGCTTTTTGGAAGATTGCAATTTGCAGGAGGTATGGAAGTTGCAGTCTTAAAGTCAAAACACAGTCTAGTTTTTCCCCATGTATAAGGGTAGACTTATATGCTCAGCCAACAGACTCCCAGAAGACACTGCCAAAAGCCAAAGACAGAAGAGTTCTCACCTGGTCTAAGTGGAAGACGTCCCTGCCCACGGCAGGGCTGTTGGACTAGGTGATCTTAAAGGGCCCTTCCAACCCAAACCAAGTGATGATTCTTTGAAGACTTATGTTTGCCAAGAGCCACCATACTTAAGATTTCTTCCAACTGTTTGTGGATTGTTATACAGCGAAGCAACATGAATTTACTTGGGGCAAGTCACTAACACTTCCTTAGTTTTGGCCAAATCCAGTTCTGCAGTTTTGCTAGAAGCTTGTGTTAATGCATAGCAAACTAAACCTGAATATTCAAAGGTAGACAATCTCTTTCACTTCAGTAAATATTAATACCTTGGTTGTATTTAGCTTGGTATGTTGAAAAATCAGTAAGAAAACTAGAACACTTACATACACATAAGATAAATATCATGTTTTATCATTACTTTATCCTGCAGCAAGTTCTGCCACTCTTTAAATTATTTCCTTTCTGCCAAAAATAGGTAGTAACTTGAACTACTTTTACAAAACTTTTACAGACAACAAATTTATTTTAAGATAACATCCACAACAGAAACAAGGAGCACCTTGATCAGGGCACCTCTGTAGCCCTGATCTCTTTCAGTACGATACTGGGATATTTGTAACTTGTTGACTCAATACCATTTGTCACCATTTTTGAAAAGTTTGGACTCCATTCTAACCTTCCAGAAGAAAAAGTTCAGTTTTGTGGTTGGCTGGTTTCTTTTTTGTGGTTGGGTGGTGGTTTCTGGGTTTGGTGGGAGGTTTTTTTTGTTTGTTTTCTTTTTTCCTTTTTTTTTTTTTTTCCAACTGGCAAGTTAAAGCCAAAAATTCAATACACGGATTTGTAAGCTGCAGGCATATTTCAGGTTTCCCCCTCCAAAATAAGAAAACACCCATCCATTTCACCAACAAATAATTCAAGGTAAAGTAACACTGATACTTCCATTATGGAGAAAAACTCAAATAAACATTACAAGTTAGTGTACACAGAACATTTAGAAAACCTTGTGTCCACTGTTAAACTAACACTGCTTGAACAATTGACCTGCGTCATCTCCATGCCTATTTTCATCTGAGTATAAGTACAGCCATTAAGATGGACGTTAAGATCAATTCTTCATTTTTAAAGTTTCAGCCAGCAATTCAAGGATGGCATCCAAGGTCCTAATCGTTCTTCCTCGTTCTCTCAGATTCCTGAATGCAATCCATTACCAGTGAATTCATACTTACTGTTCGAAGGTCTCCAATGCGCTTTTCAAGTAGCACAGGCAGACCTTCTGGGAGGGCAGGCACCTGCTTGGGTGTCATGACCTGAGAGGTGTAGGTTGCCTGAGTGACATTTCCATTTTCTCCTGACAGCTCGGATACCGGGCTGCCATCAGAAGTGCCATCAAGCAACTTGTCAAAGTCAATGTCTCCCAGCATCTCCAGGGCACTTTCAGTTTCTTGCAGGAGCTCAGGTTCATTTGTGCTACCAAAAATGGAGAGGACAGGATCATTGATCCTAAGATTCAAGTCAGAGATATCGTTTCCTGCACTGAGAGAAGAGGAAGGAATTTTACTAGGGGTGGAGGTTGCGACAGTCACTGGAGGTTTTGGACTAGATTCCTTCTTCCTCATGGCTTCCTTCTCCTTTTGAAATTTACGGATCATGGCAGCCAGAGAGAGCGAGTCTTTATACAGTTTCTTTTTCTTCTTCTCAGACTTGTGTGAATTTAAGGCCATTACTCTGCAGAGGAAAGAAATTTTTCATTAGCATGCACATGACTTCTGAGGCCTTAGTAACCTTTAACAAAAAACTCGAAGTTTAATACAATTAAAAAATTATCAGGGGGAAGAAGCAAGTACTTGGTGCTTCCGTCTTCAGATTATTCTATCAATTATCATAAAACTTCAGTGATCACATGATTTCTTGCTGTCCAACTGATTTGTTCTGCTAAGTTTGGCAGACATTAGATTATTTCAAAGGTTTTTTCATTTTGACTTCTCAATTTCATTACAGAGAAGTTCACACAATTGTTAAACTCATAGCAGACTTGTGCTACTAAAATACTTAAACTTGCCTCTCAAAACTCCTGAATGGTGGAAGGTTGCTTTAAATTTAGGCACACCGTGTATATTACTTTCTCTTCACCGCTAAGAATTTTTACATGCAGACTCAACATCTATATACTACTTAAATTGAGAATTTTCCACCAATTCATCACCTTGATGAAAAATAAGACCAATAATTTTTCAATACCAACGTGAATATTCATATTTAGACAACTTCCACTCAATGACAGTTTTCTAGAAGTCAATTAAAACCCCACCACCTCAATCCTAGCTAGCCTCAGAACTCAGGAAAGCACAACACAAAGTCAGTAAGGAACACGCAGAATAATTAGGTTGTATTTATAGTTTTCCAGATTAGAAACAAGGGGATAGAAAGATTATTTTTCACTAGAAGATGTAATTCTTAGTGCTACCTAAGATGCACTTTAAGTGTTCCTCTAAAGAAAGAAACCTACCCCAACTGCTTAGGAACTTTCATTTTCCGAGGCTTCTTCTCCTTTTCTGTCCCTTCCTCTTTCCGTTTGCGCTTCTTCATTCCACGATCTTCACTTTCTTTTAACTTTGCTATCTAGAAAAGAGATAAAATAAAGGATAATGATTCTTCCACCCTAAAGAACTTTTACCGCAAGAAACATTTAGTTTTCTTTACACCTTCCAATTCAGAGCCAAGAAAAACACCTCAGTGTGCATAAAGGCAAACGGTACGACTGGGTTCCTAGCAGCAACTGCAGTTATGACAAGTGTCAAGCATAATTTTTAAACAGTTACTTTATAATTTAGTGCTTTTAAACAGTTACTTTAAAACACTGTAAGGGACACACAGACTGATGCCCAACCAGTACGAGCAACGGCAGCCTTGGAAGACTGAATCCTCTACCTTCTTCTGCTACCACAGTTTGATTGCTGACTATGCATTTGCACAGTTTGGATCATCTTTGTTGGTCAATACAGATCAGTCGTCTCCCCTCCCAAGTTCCTGCTGATCCTTAGACTACCTGATGGAGCAGCACAGGGAAAAAGAAAGCCTTCACACTGTGCAAACAGAGCTAGCAATAGGCAAAACTTCAGTGTAATTATCAACACTATTTTAGTCATGGTCCAAACCATAACACCATATAGGCTGCCATAAAGGAAGTTAACTGCACCCCAGTCAGACCCACTACAAGAGCCTTAAAATTATGTTAAATTTAAAGAGTTATAGAGCAGGAAAGGACATCAGAAAGCAGTAAATTCTTGGAATGGCATGAACTTGTGAATGGCCTATATAATTATGTTTGCATTGATAATAACTTGTTAAAGTTTATAGAACAGCATGCTGTTTGGAAAAGATTGTATATATAATTTTTAATATAGCTATTCTTATGCACTGAATTTATTTTAACATATATTTTGGTTTAAGCATTATTCTGAATACAAGGAACAATTTCAAATCATGCAAGCTTTGTGCAAAATCATAAAAGCAGTATTGAAGAATTTAAGTTCTCATCTCATAATGAAACGCTTATCAAATTACAGAATCATCTGTCAGTTCAAGAGAGGCAGGCACAACTTGTTAGCGTGCCTAAACAGATGGTTAGTCTTACAAGACTGGACAGCCTGTGGACATCCTGAGTTATTTCTTAACTGCTAGTACATTAGCCACAAAATGGAAAATGCAATAGAACAGTACCATGCATCGTGCTATATTTGGCCTCTTCACCTGAACCATTCTAAGTGTATCAAGTATTTCCAGTGTCCACCTAGCTACTAGTTCTGTATAAAAGTCTGATTAAGATCACTCACTTTAGGTGGCCTATGTTTTTTGTCTTCTGCAAAGTCTTCATCTTCTGATTCAGATGCCTGTCGGAACTGCAGTGTACCAGTGTTGATATAAAACCCTCCATATTTGGTTGTCAGGGATGCAGGAACCAATTCATCATACTGGGCAAGAAAAAAAGATTAACTTGTCAGCATTTCTTAATAAAATGAATATGCAGTTTGTTTACCAGTCCCTGTGCATGAAAAATTATATACCAATATACAGCACAGCTTGCTAGAATAGAAACAAGATACCAATGCTATTGAAAACTTACTGGCCAAGGCATACAACATTAATTTCAGAGTAATCTTTCAACTTCCAAAACAATGCCCTTTTTTCTTTTTTTTTTTTTTTTTTTTTTTTTTTTTTTTTTAAGAAAAGACAGGATTACAGCATTAAAAGTACTACTTTCTGAAGCAAATGAGGATAGGCACACATACATTCCCCTTGCCATGTGAGGACAAAAAGCCCAAAAACTTTTAAACTTTTTTTTCACCCAATATTCTGTCTCTTACAGTATGGTACATTATGCTAAATGTTAAATCTCAAGATACATAAACCATGTGAACAATGATGCACCAGCATTTTATGACTAACTTCATTTGATTATTCACTTGTTCTGTCCAGAAAGTAAGCAGGCACATAATGAACTATTTGTTTTCATTTCTGACAGCCTTACAAGCAAAGCACCAACATCACTGGTTGAAAACAAATTTTTTAAAAAACAAACCCTCCCTCCAAACAAACAGACCCCCCCACAAATCCAAAGAAAACCCACCAACAAGAAAGACCCCAACAAAACCCACAAAACGAACAAAGCTGCCTCTATCAATTTAAATTTTAAAGCTTAACACTTCTATTGAATGCCCTTCAATTTTATGACACAATGTGCAATTCCAATTGCCTTCTATTAGTCATCCACTTTTACCACAGGCCCTTTAAGTTATCTGTGATAGCTACAGTTACTTCTAAAATGTATTTCTTCCATATTTTCTAAAAAAATGGCCATCTGTACAATCACTAGACTGCAGTGAAAGAAGCCTAATCTGTATGAGAATTTTACAGAATTGGACATTATATCTAGGAACTGAGACTGAAAATAGCAGAGATGTTCTTGCAAATTAAGCATAAACAAGCCTCCCTAGGTTACACTCTTTGTTTCATTAAGACTGCCACAGTTTTCATTAATACCAATCTCTGCAGTGCACTTCATGTTCAGAAGTTTCAACACATGCTACATTTAGTACCGACTCTAACCACACTGTCCTGCTCAAAAACCTACTTCTCTTAGAAAGTTCTCAGAAATTTTCTTTTGTTAAAAATGCTATCCCAGACATGACAGACTTGGCCATGGTATCTGTAACCCTATTTCCAATTTTAGGTGTTTAATACAACATTGCCTCTTATACAAATACCATAATACCAGGACTTGTTTCATTTAAAGTCAAACATTCTCACTCTGTTCAGACAGTTTTAACGCCACAAAATGTTTCAAACTCTTACAAATACTTTATTTTAAAAAGTACTTAGTATTCACAAAGAAATTTCCAAGGTAGAATTACAAAACTGTATCTCAAAAATAGTGAAAGCCAAAGACATAGAAGTGGTCAACCGTAAGTATAGTGGATGACAATATTGAGTTATTATTTTATGATCCTCAGCCTCCTCAGAATGACATTCTACAGGTTTTCAACAGAAAACCATTAATCTCTAGGAAATACCTTGTTAACAGCAAATTCTCAAAAAGGCTGGGAGGATGAATAGATTCATTCTAGCTCTATGCATACGCGTCAACAAGGCAAGTCATGGAAGCGTTTACAAGAGAACTGAGGACGGATTGCCTTGACAGTGCCGTTATCACCACACAGTAGGACGATGTCCTGAACTACCCAGGTCTTAGTTTTTAAATACTGAAAATTGTAAGACAATATTCTTAATATGCAACAAATATAATTCTAGAAACTATACTCCATGGAAGTGTAAACAGAATCCTTGAGACACATATCTGCCAACAAAGATTAAGGAGGAAGCATTTACAGGACTAAGAATTGATTTCTACCCTTGTTCTAAAACAAAGGATAGGATTTTGACACATCTGAGAGGTATGCGCTCTGGCAGAGGAAAATGTCAGTTCTGAGTAACAGCTGTAAGCAGTAAATGTTTGGTAGCACAGCCAAATGATTAAAACCTGAGATACTTGCAAGGGAAACACTGTGACTATTATTTTGAAGCAGCAGGCCTTCTACTGCAAGTCTCAAGATAAAATTAAACAGGCTGAATAAATAAATATACAGATTTGACTGCCACAACACGATCTGAAGACTTGAAATCACCTACACAAAATGAACACACACAGAGTGCAAAGTGGAGTGTTAGCTACCAGCTTATTTCATTTTGCTCTCCATGCCATGCAAAATATACTGAAGATAAAATGGTGTGAGAACTGAAACGTCTGGGCTGTCAAAAGCATTTAAACAGGAAGGAAAGTTATCCAGAAGAGTAGAACAGTAAGTGTATACTTCAACAAGGAAGCTGATGAAGGAACCTGAACTGGAGACCTACATAGGGATTTAATGAGCAAATAGCTAGACTGACTTTTATCTTCCCAGAATGGAAGGCTCAACAAGCAGTACAGGACAAAATGTGAAAGGGAAAGTAGTGACAGGATTTACGCAATACCCTAAGATGATATGAAAAGCTAGCACAAAAAAGCAGGAGAATCTATTAACTGGACAAAATGAAAGCAAAGTGGCTTAGTTGTGGACTTGGCACTCACCTTGAGGGACCATGAGGATCATGCAAAGCAAACTTGAGAGTGGAGTAAGAATTTCAGAGAAATCTAATGGTTTTTTCCACAGTTCTCAGAACTACCATCATTAGGTACAAGGAAAATGAAAGGAGAGAAAATAAATTATTATCCACAGTGCTTAATAGACAGAGCAGGCACTTTTTCTATTTGAGCTGACAGGGTGTGAACTGAATTGGCAAGGCTGTGGTAGTATAGGATCAAAACAAAAGAATACAGCAGTTGCCAAGTTTGAAGCTAAAAGCACAGTCAAAGCTGGGACCATTACCATATGAAGTAAAGAACAAGAAAAGGGAAACACTAAAAACTTAGATGTAGAGCAGTAAAGAAGGCCTGGGTAACACACAAGTAAGGACTAAAGACAGTCCACAAGTGAGGAAGCCATAAATCACAGCAAATTATTTCAATTATCAACATGCCATGTGGTACAAATAGATATGTACAAGGCAACAAGAAAGGCAAAATTCATTCAGCATACAGACTGAATGTATTCCAAAGCAGTCAACAGGCAAATAAGATCAGCAAGAGGTGGATGTGTAATTAAGTAGTTGAGGTTTCAACAGCTTCTGCTGAAGACTATGAATTCAGTCAGATTTTCAAAGACTTTTTTGACATTCAATTTTTAACCCTTGAGTGAGACTACTTTTCTTTACCAAATCCTTGTTTTACCCTTAGCCTACTGAACAGAGTACAACTCAGTGTTTAATGTTATAAATAGAGGCCTGTAAACCACAATGTAGCTAATACCCTCTCCTTTGAGCTAAGCTTAGTATTTTCACTACCCTAACTGAACAGAAAAGGAGTATGTTTCTACAAGGTATTGGCAACAGCTAGATTAAGCTTCATTTTAAAGTCCCTTCAGGACTCTCAGTTAAAGGGAACATGGCTCTTGCAAATTCTAAATATTCTCATGAATTGGTTTTGCTTTACACTACCTTTTTCCACATATGGAATTGCACAATTATCGTATTAAGGAAAATAAGTTTAAAGTCCTTCACAGTGTTCTGCTCTTCCTTATACATTCCAAGACTGAGAATCAAAAAATCTCAGACCTAGAAACAGGCAGGAATTGATATACGATTGACTCCTGTGAACACAGATTTGTTCTACAAAATATTATGGAATCATTCTGCAGATAAAACAGTAAGACTGATATACTGTCTGACCACCTAAAAGCAGGCACATATATAAGTTATTTTAAACTGTTGTCCTTGAGCTACATTACTATACTTCCAGTGCCATTAATCTAATAAAATGTTTTGGTATGAAAGATAATTCTGTTTTTTTAAAAATAAGTTAACTGCTTTCAACTTCATTATTACAACAAGAACAGTGAAATTTTATGGATTATACCAATTTATTTTTGAAATCCAGACCCACAGCGGTATTTTCCATTAATATTGTCTACTCTTGTATTAGGGTATTTTGACAACAACCCTCAGATATTTTGACAGTGATCCTCCTCATTCATCTCCATTCCAGAAAACAATCTACAAAAGTACGTATGTGAAAAAACTATTTAACATTTCTGTACTAATTCCTGGAAATGCAATTTGGTGCAAACAAGCCTGAGTGTTTTAACAAATATAGCTTATTATTACTTCTTGTCAAACAGGTAATGTTTAGCTAAAAGATAAGCAGGGATACTCTTCGTTCCCTTGTTCAGTTTATTTTTGAGGTAGCTCTAACCAGCTTGGGATGGGGGGAGCTGTTTAGTTTGATCATCATTAGACCATGGAATAAAAGCCAAGCTACTGAAATTATGTCAAATACAGTTGTTTCAGTCAAACAGACTGAATATTTACACAGTTCACTACACACTTCAAGATACTTTAAATATACATAGTGGATTGATCTCTATGCTTCTTAAAGATGCAAAGAACTGAAATACACTCTTTGGCTTTGCTCTCCTTCAAGGCTAAATTTTCAAACAAAAACACAGAACCATCATTCCAAAAATACAGCATAATGGAACATAAAATGAAATCCTAAACAAGGTTAGGGGGGAACAGTACACTGCTTTGCTAATCCAAGGTGACATCAAAAAGCGAGCACAAAGAGCTTTCCCATGGTAAAGAAGGTTGTTCTTCCCAAACGCACAGGCAAGTTGCGGGGGGTTTGTTTGTTTTCTTTTAACCCTGAGGCAGCTGGCAGGGCTCAACAGAAAAAAGTATAACAGATTATTGAAGATATAATACTTGGCTCAGGGTAGTTGGGTAGAATAGGGTAGTCTTGTAGGAGAATCCTAGTTTTTTAGTCAGGATATTGCAATCTGTCAGCCTACCAGAGTACCTTGAGAGAAGTACCAATACACATCTATTGTCCTGTTTTGCTCTCAAACCTTTTACCGTTCCACCAGTTACCAGAGTTAGGCTATTATCTTAAGTGACCTCTAGTGCAACAAAATGGCATTCTTATCACCTTGGAAACATTTCAGCTTAAGTTATAAAACGTATGACCACTCACATGACCTTTATCTGTACAACTCAATTCTTTCAGAGCTTGAGCTCTGACCTGACCCACAATGAAAATCTAGTTCAGTGTTAAATAATTATGTAATGTATTACTTAATCTCTCCAGGTTTCATGTTACAAAGCTGCCAGAAGATTCTGTAGAAGAAAAGTTACGCTTTCATTTTCCCTTGATTTACCATGAAGAGCAGACATTCCACATATGATACTTAAGACAAATGTTTTTAACAAAGATCTGTTACTTTGGCATATTATAAACCCCCTTTTATATTAATGATCATACTGTTTGTGTATTTTTTTGAAAATAGGTTCTTTGTGCTGCTTAAATAAATATTCATGGAGAATGGCTAATCATAGGCCATGCTCTACCCCTCTAATGGCTCAGATTACTTTGAAAAGTGATTTTGTGCTCTTCAAAAAATTAAATTTAGCAAAAAAGGAGGAAGTTGCTATACCCATTATTCTTTCTTAGTTATTTCTTATTCCTACATTCTTGATGTACACAAATTTAAACAGTGGTACTACAAAGGTCAGATATAAGTCTCAGGTTTTTTCAAGTACCTATGCAGATCCTGAGTTTTCAGTTTTACAGTTGTTCCAGAGGTCATTAGACATATGAGCAGTCCTAAACTACCTAGCTGAAATCTAGGCTAGAATGTGGGATTAAAAAATTTAATTACTTACTCTTTCCTAAGAAAGGGTAAGATTTTTTGCAGAAAGAGCAAGAAAACATTACTATTATTTTAACAAATATCAGATGTGCTCTGCAAATTCAATTACCTTTGCTCCTCTACCTATACTGGTTCTTGTATCTGCTTTGTTTATTTGCTACTCCGCTTTACACCGTAATGTCTTTTGGGATAAGGAGGATAAAAGGCAAAGAATGTCCTAACTGAAATCTGCCCTTGTATTCACTCAAATGCATTTGACATGTCAGGTGCTAACCAGCAGATCTACCCTGGAGATAGCTGGGAATCATGCAAGACATTTTATTAAAGGTGACATGGTACACTCAGCTAAGTGAGCACTATTCCCCAACCACATAACTTCCAAGACTGGGTGAAGTGACAATGAACGAGGAAGACAGTAGTAATACTAACACACAAATCCTCAGCCAATGAAACAGCTGGCAAGTGAATCTCCTAGAAAAAGATGCTTTAATGCACCCGCACATATTCAGTGTGGATGAGGTTTGTTATTGAGGTCTACAAAGGCAGCCTTTTCCAGATGAAAAAGGCCATAGTGTTCAATTTCTCTCTCAATACAAAGTGAAAGTATGTTTAATAATGGATCCTATGTAGCATTTTTCTGTACATACTTCTAACATTTGCAGGTTGATAATTTTTTCAGTTTGGTTTTTGGGTTTTTACCCCCCTCCTTTTTTTTTTTTAAGAGACAATGATCTTTCTAAAGCAATTACACTGCTTTCCATAGCTATGCATAAAACAAGCTCCTTGGAGTAGTAAGAATGAGAGAACGCTATCAAGTTGGCCTAAAACAACATCTGGCCCAGAACCCCATAAAAATGATAAAAATTACCACTGACACAGTGAGCCCTGCTGTTCTCCAAAAAGATACCATTCTCACTGGGAAAAAGTATCTCGGATATTCAGGAGTCTTTAGGAAGGTGGTCTTACTGATAATCCATCAGCTTCAGATTTTAAAGGCAGCCAGGGTGGGAGAGAATATTAAATCTATCATACCTCTTATAAGTCTGGAGATTACAAGATTACAAGATGAAATGAGCCAAATTTATTCTGGAAACATGTAAAAACTCTGTATCATGACCAGAATTTTGCAGAGACTAAGCCTTTAAATTATGGAAAGCATTCTAGAGAACCCAGATAGAAAGAGAGCAACACTTTTGCTAACATGTCCAGAATTACTAAAATTACCATACAGTTTTTAAAAAGTTGTCCTCAAAGAGGGTCTGAACTCTTGAGGCAAGAGGGAGCTAAAGAAAAATAAATTCTTCCCTTAAGCTAAAGTACCTGTTTTGGAGAAACTTTCCATGTATGAGAAACCAACGGTAGAAAGGTTCTCTACCTGGCAGCACAGGACTCTTTATATCAGTGTTCAGAAGGCTGCTATGGAACCATGAATATAGCAGACAGGGTCAAATATTGCCATAGGGGCCTGGATGTCCAAAGGATTGAAATGTCTGCTTCCCATTGCTCTTGGCATTCATGTTTTGATTCAATTCCTGACAGTGCGGCTACTCGGTATCGCTGCTTCAAAAGACAGATTGCACTGCTTACAGATTTCTAGGTGGATTGTTCTTCCTCTGCATTCATCTACTCCGTATGGGGGAAGTCTTTAGTTTGGATACACAAGCCTTGTCACCTCTGAGTAAGAGAAAACTGCATACTTTTTCATTAAGACCATGTATTACTTCAGATCCCTGTTCTGTATTACATAGCAAGAAGCTTAGTGAGCACTGAGATGCCCTTGGAATCTATCTATATAAAGCTTACATTGTCAGGATGATATTCAACCAACCAAATAATCAGAGGTCATCACAAGAGCAAGTAATCAGCCTCGTTTGTCTGGACACGTGTGCATATGTGTGCATGGAGGAAGAATAGAGGAGACATAATCTAGAGGAATTCCACTCCACAAAGAATGTAATTCTGGGCAGTTTACACTATGGTAAAACCTATTTTCAAGATGAAAGTAGTGGGAACACTGAGGAGGAATAGGTTTTTTTGCAGGTGATGAACATTTTGTACAGGTTCATTAAGGTAAGCAAAGGTTAGGACTCACCATCAGACTAACTGCTACATAAACCTTAGAAACAATAGTAAGATGGTCTTGATTTACTCTTTTTCTGGAATTATCACAACCCACTGACTACAGTCAAAATGCTTGACTCGAAAATATCTACTCTATTGACTGATGCATAGATTTTCAGTTTGCCTGCAAGTGCATTCAGAGAGAAAGCTGCTTCTTCCAAACAGGACCAGCTAAAAGTTTCCCAAGGAGGACAGCAAGGTGACTGCCAAATAGCATATAAATACATCAAAGCAAACAGCATCCTGAAACTACACACTTTTCCTTATTTTCTACAATATTTTCCTTTAGTTGGCTCCATGTCTGAGTCCACTGAATTGCTCTTCAGGAGCCCTTACTTTTCTGTTTTCACAAGGATTTTGACGGGTCTTAATGCAGCTGTGCTGCTAAAGTCTTTACCACGCTGTAGGAAAGTACTGATTCTTTCCAGAGTAAAAAGTATCAGCAAACCTGTAACAATTTCATGTATGGCTTTCATTTTCACAGAAAGTAAACAATGGTAATCTAGCCTACCAAATTGTCCCAAAGTTACCTCCCTTCATCAGGGGAGATACCAATGCCCTTTGAGGAATCTGAGAGAAATCTCTCTGCTCAGAAGTTCCCCTCTGTCATCACTTTTCAAGAACCTTCCTCTTGAAAAGCATGTCCTGTACCTGTCTGTACTCCATCCTCATTAAAATCCACTACTTCAGAATCATGCCATTAGCAGACTCCCTGCACTTGTGCCTGATCCTCACCCTTGAGAAAAATCAACAGGACAAAGGCCTTCCTGGATCCTTGAAGGACCCAAATGCTTTGTTAGATGTGCAACACGCAATATGCGCACGATGCATATGCAAGATGCACACACATACAAAAATGCTTAATTTGAAACAGAGCCAAAGGAAGCAGAATTCCTTACCTCAATTACAAGGCCTAGTAAAACCAGGCTTGGAGTTTTATTGGTTTGATTTCTTGAATATTATTTGATGGCATTATTGCAAAATCTGTTTTTAGAAGGAAAATACCTCTAAAGCTTTTACACCTGTGACAAGAAAAAGGACTAAAATTCTAAGAAAAATTTCAATTATTTTTTTCTGGGATAACCCTGCAGCAATTAAAGAGGCACTCATATTCATTTTTCAAGTGTTTCTGCCCAAGACATTCTAGTTTTCTATATGTAAGAAAGTGCATCTGCCAAAAAGAAGTCAGTCCAAGCTGGGCTTGGCTCTGGCATTTCTCAGGGTACAGGGTGATTTCACAGTTGGCCACACAGAAGATAAGCAAGCCAGACATGTAGATTTTCTATCTGAACACTTTCCATTTGTATCTAAGATGGAATGAGAGGTTTTGTTAAACTTAGAACTCCTATATTACAGGACTCTTAAGCTCTGCAACAGCCACTTGGACTTAAGCTGGCACCCTATCTTTTTTCCTCCTTTTCTATACAAAAATGAGGATAAAAGCAAAACAAGAGATGGCCTCTCACTAGTCTGTATTTGTAACGCAGACACAAGGCATAATGATTGTTGAGGAAAGCAATCTTTAGAGAATACACCATTCTCCCCAACAGCTTCCACAGCTAGCACATGATGCAACCATCTGGTCCTCTAACAACTGCCTTTTGTACGTTTTTGCAAAGACTCTGGCAAGAGATAGCAGAAGTAAATGCTCCTGCAAATCTAACGGATCTGCTGCTGGCTGTAAGGAGGCACAGTATGATAAGTACTAATACTTCAGTGAGTGTTTAACCCTGCCAGACTCATGTACAGCTTTGACAGAGACCTGTACTACAAGTACTGCAAGTGTTCCGAATCTCGTATCAGTTCTGTGACAGGTCACAGTGAATCCAGGAAACTCAAGATAGAACTTGGGTCCCGTATCGTAAAATTTCAAAAGTGAGGATGGTTAACTTAGGCAACATTGAGAAACCATATCAACCTATAGGCTCAAGTGGCTTCTTAGCAGAAATGAAGCACATCTGCTCCTACCAAGCTGAAGACCAGAATCTCACTTTTGGGAAAGGTGTACAAAGGCTTAGGCCCCAATATTGTACCAGCAAAAGTTTCAGGATAATGATAGGATAGCTTAATATTGGCAGGTTCAACTCCAATTTTCATCTAGACCAAGAAAAAGGACAAATTAATACAAGTTACCATAAGCATCTACAGCAAACTCACTTTTTAGACAACTTGAGACCTACTTGAAAAACTACCTGTACACACAGATGAGCTCAGCTTGCTATGCACTGTGGTTAACTGCTGAACTTCTTTTGCTCAGAAAGGTATCAGTTCTGCAGCACACTTGCTGTGCACTTCACACAGTTCATAAGATTGTTCACTGCAACATCTATATGCTAGAAAGCTCACAGCTCAGAGTTCACACCTCTTTACTGTAAAGTTTTAGAATTTAAATGTAGGCTTGACATAATGTATGCTAAGCAATACATTTGTGCTTTTCTTACAACTCCTTTTCATAATCTCTCCTCTCCCACTCAGACTTCTAGCTCCCTCCTCCTCCTCAGAGCAGTAGATCATTGCTGCTTTGTCCAGCGTCACTCAGCACTGGAGGAAGCTCTAGGCTGGCAAACAACAGCTGTTATTTGTTGTTTGGTGGGTTTTTTTGTTTTGTTTTGTTTTTTTTTACTTGACTAAACCGGACACCTACTTCTTTCTGACATTTAATAAGGGAGAATTATAGGAAATTTCTGAGATCTTACATAATCCACTCATTTTTCCAAGTTTTTCCTCATTTTCATAATTTTATATATCACCTTTAAGATATCTTCAAATGCCCTCTTATAAACCTCCTGATATTCCTGATACTGCCTGTATCCAACTATTACCTTTTTCTTTTACCCCAAAGTGTGTTTTCATTTCTGAAAAATATTCAGTCAAAGTAAGCTGTAATATCCTGCTGTTTACCCAACCTATTTTATCTCAAATTTGTCAGACATACTCAGTGAACGTTTAGAATAACCTTCCTATTCTTACTGGGTTTTAAGAGCAGAATAGCTTCCTGATCTAATGCAGGAAACCTAACACCAGTAATGCACTAATAATCCAGAGAGCTAGTTAAAGAAAATAAAGAGAGCCAGAGTAATTTCAGTCAACAGTAAATGAAAAGCACAAATAAAAATAATTTAACTTCTAAAGCTGGAAAAACACATGATCTAGGAATAACTTTCTTAATTCTTGCAGTGCGTAATGATATGTGAATAAGACTACGAATACAATAATGAATTGGACTCTCGAAGTAGCATGCCCTTTGAATTCACACCAGTTATACACAGGCACAAAGTATTTCTCCTTACCTTTCTTCTTTATCAAAAAAATAAAGCATTGTTTTGTTATTTCTTGCAGCTTTGCTGAGGTTTACTTACCGCTTCAGAATTATCGATGAAAGGGTCCGTTTCATCATAACCATAACCTATATCGATTAGATCCTGCAGGCGATCTTTCCGATGTTTGTGGGGCTTTCCACCCTGAAAACAAAGAAGGCACTATATCACTCAAGAAAAGCGGAAGGCATTGGAGGAACTGTCATTCAAGGACTTAGCAGTTTTGCTTTCTTGGATGCTTCCTTGAAGATGGTCTAGATGACTAATGAAAACTTTCACACAGGAATGAGTTCTGGCAAACACGCCTCACCACAATCATCCCTGAAAGGTATTCACTGGCTACCTGGTTTCTGCATGACTGAGATCTTCCTGACATTTCCCATTCGAAGTTTCACTGGCTCATGGTTTTAAAGCATAGTGTTAGTACTGTTAGTGATAGAAGAGCTGGGATAATTTAAAAAATGTGTTAAGTTTTTCACTGTGTTAGCGTCATTATAAGGGAAAACACTGACAGCCTAGCATTCAGTAAAGTGTTTCCCTACACAGGCATGATTGCTTCTCTAAAGTCAAGTCAAGCCTAAATCAAAAGAAAAAAAATACTGGTCTAGCACTTGTAGATCTGGTGTCTAAGAGTTTAAAAAGTTAAAGCATTCATATGACATAACTGCAGAAAAATGTATTAAGATAAAATCCTTTGAAATGCAAGATCAGTCACCTCAGTTGACAGGACTGCAGATAAAACATTGAGTTTTAAAACATGAAAGTTACTTGAGTCTTAAAGCCAGAAGCTGTGTCACAGACTATGGGCTCACTTACCTCTGGGAAGCAGTAAAATTAGTTTTAACCTGTAAGTATTTTTTTCATATGGAAATTCCATTGTTAAATCAAGTCAAGTAAAAACTCACACCCAGTTAAAACATTCAAGAAATCTGAACTTAAAGTTTTCTAGCACACATATGTTGTCAAAACGGTCAACATACAAGTCTCACGAGATGAAATTCTCCAAAAGGCACCACACTCACTAAAACATTAACTTCTCCCATGAGTTCAAGAAGACTTGCTCCTGAAAATTGTCTGCCTGCACTCTACAGTTCTGGGCATGCTTAAAGTTAGTGTAAGTCTTTCCTGTTGTGACATCCAAATATCATAGCCCACTTGTTAGTAAAAGTATGTAGACACTGTTCAGAGGAGGTTTCACCTTTGGTGTTTTATGAAAAGTATAAGCATCTGAACACCTCGTTTTAACAACATTTGGCAAAAATTTAAGTTTGTAACAAAGCAAAGTAGCAAACAGGAATGTCTCAAGCATACTTAAATAAATATATGCCCTACTCCTAGGAGAAAAAACTCAAAAGTGCATTCTGTTTTTAATTCAGGTTTCCAAGCTATATTCCAAGCTAAGTGTTGTATCAGTTTTATTATCTGCTGCAGTCACTCATCTCGTAAAACATCTGAATGACTGCACATTCTCAAAACATAATATTTAAAAAAAGATGAGCCTGAATTAGAGAAGAAAAAAAAAGACAAAATGCTAGAAAAATAAAGGCAAAATTCTGATTAAACTCCAGTCCATCCAGTGCAAGAGCTTATGTAATTCATGATTCTGACTTAAGTGCCAGTAGGTTGTATAAGAACGCTTCATAAACTATACTTCACCTCTTCACCTGTACTGATCTCACTAATGTGTAGTGCAATCCACCTCTGAACTACACATCTTGCTAGGCCCAAGTAACTATCAACATCCTTGTTTGTGAGTCTAAAATCCTTTTGCAGTAATGGTTATCCTGTGATTCTATGATTACTATACAGCAGTTCAAGGAAGTTTTACTACTGAAGCTTTCCTCTAACCTTTCAGTCCCAGAACATAAGCAGTCATGGTACCAGAGAAGATTAAGACGTCTACTTCCCAAAGATGCAAATGCGACTCATGCAAGTATTCAAAAAAGCCAAGTAAGACTTCAACAAATTAACTGTGACATGTAACCTTGGGTTTAAACAACCTTTGCCCAACAGGACTAGAAGGTGGGTGGCAAATACAATGCCAATATTTGAAGACTCTTTTAAGGGCCACAGTAGAATCTATAAACCAGTAAACCTGGTCTCTACATTGGGTAAGTTAATAAAGATTATAAACAGAACCAGCAGGCACAAGAATATACATTACAGAGCAGGAAAGAATTTTGGTAGAAAGCAGTAGTACTTCAAGTGCTGTAAAAAAAGTCCAAAGATCTTTGAAGACAAGAAATAGTAATGAAATAAGGAGGGTCCACTCAAACTGATGCCTGATCTAAGACTAGGAAAGAAAAGGCAGAAATAAGTATTTCATTTTGGCAAAGAAAGCAATCAGTGAAATCACTAAGGAACGTGTATTCCTATTCATCTTAAGAAGCAACAGAGAGGGTTAACAGTTTGGGGAGAGTAGGGGTGTAAGATGACAAATTACTGAGAATAGTAAAGAAAAAAGACAAGAATCACTGAAAGATCTCACAGTTGCTCTGAATTTAGTATGGGAAGTAGTCAGCTGAATTCAGTATCAATAAAAACAAGGTAATCCACACAAAGGCAGTAAAACCCAAGCAAGAAAAAATACAGTACACTCCAAATTTGTTACGTTACCCAGGAAGCACTGGAGCTGTTACGCAGTTTCATGACATTTGATCTACAGTCACAAGTGGTCAAAAAAGTAAGAATTGGGACTTAAGAAAAAAAAAAAAAAGGAACGGAAGAAAAAACCCAGAAGTCGTCATTGTATCACTGATAAATCAGGGCACCCTACCATTAATATCCTTTCATTTAAAAGAAGAAATTAGAACAAAAAAGGGAACAGCAATCCAACAAGGATGTTAAAAGGCAAAAATCACTGCTTCCATACAGTAACAGAATGTTAAGACACTACAGCTGGAGAACAAAATGGCTGAATTCAGATGACAGAAACAAAAATCACATGCAGTGCACGGGAGAACTGGGTATATTTCACTGTTTCTTACAATACAGAAACTATGGAGAACCATGTGAACTCATCAGGTTTTAACACAAAGTATGTTTTTATAGGACCACCATCATGGTACTCAGTGCCACAGAACACAGAAATCCAGTAACAATCCAGCAAATCAATGGCAGAAAGCTACAGAAAGGTTAAACATGCAGCCTTTGGCTTTGGGAGAAATTAAGACACAGATTGCCAGACAGGCACAGTGAGCTAATATCAATGCACACTTGCTCGGTTGTACTTTCAAGAACGAGATTTCATCAGTGTCAGAGGACTATGCTACCATCCATTAGACGGATCTTTGTTTTGATCCAAGAAAAATTCTTACACTGGGTACAATACTGCCTGAAGTTCAGTATCGTGTTCACAACAGTGTTGGATTTTGTCTAGAGAATAACAGCAAACAAAACAGTGAAAACAGGAACCCTTTGGAGCAGACTTTTATGCTGGTATTTAAAACGTGCTGCAATTCCAAAGAAGTGTTGAATAATCAAGTAAACAAATGGTATGTTATGATTCTTGTTTTACAAAAATTTATTCATAGGTTTTTTCTTAGGATCTGGAAAATATATCAAATAATATACTGATTCGATTATAAGTACGGGAATTTATCTGAAAAGTAGTAAGAAGTCTTCAAAGTAGACTGTTCTTCACATACTAAATTTTCCAGAAGTACTGTTGCACATGCTATGATTAAAAACAAAGTCTGACTCCATTTTAAAAGGATATAGGTAAGTAATACCTAAGTAATTTAAGGAGGATATAGTGCTTCCTGCAAATCAGAAATAGAGGGCTGGGTTGTTTTTTTTTCCATTTTCATACAACCAGTGATTGCTTTCAGACTGTTAAGGAGTGTCATGGCTTAACTCCAACTGGCAACAGTACCACCCAGTCTCTCATTCACTTGAGGAGAAAGGATATCTACTACATGGGATCCCTGCTCTAGTTTAAGCCACGGAGTGAACATCTCACAAGAGTCAGAAGATGGCTGGATGTTGTCAGAAGGAGCAGCTGTACTGGGTCAGTGTACAGAGCTGCAATTCCTCTGAGTATGGATGGCAGGTAAAGACTGATGATTCTCATATTGGAAGAAAGAAAGGACAGATAATATCTAACACAAGAAATCTTAATCCCTCACCACCCTCCATGCTTAGTGGCTCTAACCTAGTAAGTTGTTCTTTATATAGAAGACATTATACCTTTTGTGGGGTTGAGGGGCATAAGGTAAGGCAGAGAATGAAAGGGAAAAAAACAGAAGTGCAAGCAGTAATCAAGATACAAGTGCACCATGAATTTAAACTGTTGAAAATTGTACATTTTTGTTACTACTGCTTTCTAATGGTTAAAAGCTTCTATTTGCTCCTTTTTATGACTACTGAGCATTAAACTCATTTTATTCAGTCTAATGACTTTTTGTCCACAAATGTACATGTTTAGCTTTGATGTATGCATAAATGTATATGTAAAAATAGATTACTTCCACTACCACTCCCTCCTAACATATACTGCTTTACATGCTTACATAGACTTTCATCTACTGTAGTTAAGCAACTTGTTTCAGGACATTGTAAGTCCTTACCTTGTATTATGGAAATGAGTTTTCTAAAAAAGTACAGTTAAAACAGTTTTCTCTCACATTCAAAAATTATTTATCATTCAAATTAAAAGCAAACAGTATTCTGAAACTGCCTTCTCAATTCACTTCCTATAATGGATTCTGTCAATCCCTCCAAAAGACGAAAAATTTTTTTTTCAGTTAAAGAGTTTATTTTGTTATGTATTACAGCTAACATGCCTCAAAATAGTAATTACTGCTACAGAATGTATAGATTGCCCACTCAAAAATCTGCCTGTGCTAGAAAAATAAAAAATAACAAAGTAATCAAAAAAGATAGATCTTAATATGTGTATTAATAGCAAAACATACAAATGACTGCTCGTTTCCCTTCTTTATTATTGAGGTGCTCTATTAGTAATCCAGAATATCAACATGCCTCAGCATGATGATGAGCTTTGATTGCCAGCTCAGAATTAATCATCCAACCCTACCCATATGAATTCTTAAAGACCTGTTTGGGTGTGGTTTTTGTCAACATTTTCTGATTTCTACCTTCATTTACTAATGTAAGCCTCTTTATGTTACTAGCTAGCTTTGTTCAAGTCATTCACACCACTTTCAGGACTCAGCAGAGTATCTTTAGGCAGCTAGCAGCTACAAGAAATTCATCGACTAATGTCTTACTATTCAACAAATAACTTCCAACAGAAGCATTCCAAACTAGTCAGAAATTCATCAAGATTCACCAGTATTTAGCCCAAACAGAAGAGTTGTTCAATAGCGCATAACAGCATTACATAATTCTTTCCTCCAGCACAGTATTTAGCATGAATATCGACCTGTATCTATCAGTTGTATTTATATAGGAAGCTTTTCCAAGAATAGCTTCACAAGCTATAACATCTATAGACAAATCTATTTAGCAGACTTGTCTGATAAGCTTGTGGCAGCTTCAAGGTGCTTAAATGAAATACAGTGAGACAGTCATCTCTGAAATGTACAGAAGTCATTTGACACTACATCAGCAACCTTAATCAGGAAAAAACCAACCCCGTGATGTTAAGACCTCTACAGCATCAGAAGTTATCACTATTAAATATTTGTCTATTTTAACAAAGCACAGTAACTCACGTATTTTGCCTCAAACTTCTTGGCAAGCATTTCTACTTCATGTCGCTCACGTTGTTCATCATTAAACGGATCTTCCAAGTGAACTGATTTCTTCTGAAAAAGCAGAAGTTACATATTCATTCCACAAGAAATACAGAGTGCATCTGATAAAAACCTATTATGTCAATAAACAATGCTCTGATGACTAAGTAGCTAGAATACATACTGTGTCCAAATACTTACTTTGGTCCATAAAAATTAATTTGACTCATTCAATTATCATTCAGTTACTTTGCTTCCGATAAAAACACCAATAGAAAAGAGAAATATTGAGATTTGTATTTTCCCAAGCATTCCATTACAACCTCAACTGCAAGTGTAAGCGTTAGAGCAAATTATAGCCATTTGAGATTCAAAGAAAAAGAACTCTAAATACAACTCCTTTTCACTTCTGCTTCCACTGGTGCATCTTAGGTGTTGTGGCCCTTCTAGATACAACAGACTGGATGCACCTGGTAGACTGACCAGTAGGGAAGCAGCCAGAAGACCAAAAAAAAAACCAACTCATTAAGATATAACCATAACTAGAATAACTTTTTTATCTAAAGAAAAAAAACAGTGCAATAGTTAATTTCAGTGATCATAGCATGAATTACAGAAGACTGACACTATGTTAGCCACAAGGACAACAGAGATTTAATATCCCAGCTACACAAATAAGCAGGAAGTACCCCCCCTTCTTTTTTAATAGAAAGAGGTTTTCACTGACACAAAGTCAATGAACATAGTGATTTTTATTGAATAAGTTACAGCAGAAAACCAGGGCTGTCTCCTTCAAATTAGAGCTCACATAAAATACAGTAATTGCTGTAAGGGGGCAAGGTACTTAGATGCTAAAATATACTAGAATGGAGTTCCATTTTACAGAACATTATGGATGGCAACTAACTTTACTGCACATGGACCACTCATCAATGAGTAAATGAAGATTTATAATAGACTAAGTTCAGAAAAGCAACTTCACAGTGTGAAAAGCCAGTATATCAACTATATAGTGACCAAAGTAGCTCAATAGTATCAAAACCAATATAATAAGGAAGGTAAGCATAAATGCAAACACCACATAATTGTCATATATTTTCTTGAAGAAGAAATTAATAGAGGCTATGGTTAGTCCTGAAACATGGGTTAAAGTCACATATTTCCTGCAGGCATAATTAAATATCAAATACTGCTCAATTCATGAAACACTGTTTACTCTACTTTTAGCTGGGAAGACCTATTCCACATCATCTGCTAGACATATGTGGCTTTTTTTAATTGTGAAATGAGACAAGGTTAAGGCCAAATATCAAGTAAAATTTAGTACTTAAGTGTTAACCTACCTCCCTCCACCAAATTCTCAAAGCTGTAGCTGACTATCAGTTTGATTAGTTAAGCACTACTGCAAACTCAACTTCAAGCAAATTTTAGTCTTGCCTGTTTCTGAGCAATGGACAACTCTCAGACTAAGGCATTACTACTTCAGCACCTTTACAGTCTGCTTGAGAGAAGCCAACTTGGGCTCCTGGCTCATCCACTTTGACTTAGGTTTTATGCACCAAACCTCAGTTACACCAACAGAATCGAGAGCACGCTTTGACTTCCACCAGCATTTAAAAGGCAAATGAACTCGTCAACCACACTAACTTATTACTTGCATTCAAAAACTTTACATAAATAATTCCTACCAAAAGATGAACTCTACAAACAACCCTATCAAAGGATGTTCTCTTTATCAGGGCAAAAAAAGAAGGACAAGGACAGCGCAAGTTTGTAAAACAAACATTCCCACTCTAGCTTCTGATTCAGGATAAGAACTCAAATTTGGAGTAAGAAAAAAAAAATAGAAGTTGCACTGTCAATTGAGTTTGGAGATTTTCTATCATTCCATTAAGAGACCTATTAAAACAATGCTGGAAATTATTCCTGAGCACCCATCCCTGCCTTCCCGGAAAAGCCTAACTCTAGAGAACCTTTCTTGTTTGCTTCAGTTCCAAGCAATACTACAAGACAGAAAGACAAGCTCCTGAGCTTGGAATGTTAAACTTTAAGGGGAAATGTTATAAGAAATTTGAGCAACTTCTTATAAGAGAGAAGTCAACAATAGCTTTCAGAAAACCAAATCAATCTTCACGTTACAAGAAGTTGCATGGTAAAAATAAAGTTTATATGACCTCTACATTTTAAACTGAAACACTACTAAAACAACAAAATTTTAAAATCTAAAACTCCACTTAAGCCCACAACATTAACTGCCAACTTTTGGAAAAAGCAAATTTCAAGATTTTAAGTCTTCCCTCCCACATTAGAGTAGCTCTACCAGCTTCTTCATATAGCAAGCAAGAAGTTAAACTGACAGGCCAAGTATGCATCAGTTTTTAAACATCAATGACTTAAAAAGACTGTAATTTATGACACTGTTTTATATAAACAGCTGCTTGTTCCACACAGTCCAGCAACCAACAGGCCATTATGATCCATTCATTTCAATATAGACTCTACAGAGCTGAGAAACATACACAGTTTCTTACAAAGCATTTCTATCACCAGCTCTACCTTAAAAGCAGTCTCTGATCCCAATTGTAACAAAATCTCCCAAATCAATGCTCTCCCCCTAGCCCCAGAAGACACAGAATTTGCATCAGAACTACATCAGAAAAAGCCATTTTCCCCTGATTCTGATTAAGATACTGGCAACCTACAGAAAAAAAGGCAGTTATGGAACTGGGAACTGCCAAAGGGAAAAGTCAGTCTCCACGTACTGAACCACTTCTATCACCAACACAATTTTCACCTTCATACAAAAACTGCTCAGAAAGATTGCACTTCACAGAGCAGCACGATTATGTTACGCTAATTCAGAGGAGTCATAACTGGCACTGTTTGCCCACAACAGCTGTAGGACAGGATGAACAGAAGAAACCTTTTAACTTGCATCACAAGATCACAAGAGGGATTAAAATCAGTCACCGATTTTTCTGTCTTGTACATTTGAACACAATCCAGTGTGTACATCCCTCCCAGAAAAAAACTGAGCAGGATGCCAAGTATAGTTACGGTATCATCACCACCCATACTCTGATTCATAAAACATAAGTTTTAACCACTCTCGAGTTTGTGCTGGATGTAAAAATGCCATGGCAGTATCAATACTGGTATCTAAGACTTACTTTTATTACCAGATCTACCACAGAACTTCTCAGTAGTAGTTACTTACTTGCCCCTTACTTTTTCCACTATGAAGCAAACTTTCTCTAAAATTCTGTACTGGAATTAAAAGGAGCCACAACTATTTAAATCAAGTGTAACTTCACTGGTATCCTCAACTAAGAACGAATGGCTCAAATGTAACCAGCTTAAGAGGACATGCGTCTCTCCTTCCTTCTTGGAACACTGGGTCCTGTTGATTGGCTAACGCTGCTTGCTTCTTAAATCTGCCTACACAAGTTTTGCTCCTTAATAAACAAAGTAGCTCAAGCACCAAACATTTTCTTTGGGCAGAAAAGAGAAAAGGAGAGTACTTTCTTTTCTTGAATTAAGTTCTTAACAGTTATAGGTGAGGTTAGTGTTTCAACATTAACTCTCATTTATGCCCATCCCCTCCAAGACTGCAGAAACTCCTCTCCAAGTCTGCCAATGCTCACTTCACAGTTTCTCAAGGATCGTAGCAGAGCTGGGCTAATAACTCTTCATTTACCTGCACACAACCTGGAGACAACCCTGATCACAGATCGGCATAGTTACAGTGTCCTTCTTGCCGGAAAAAAGCTTCCGGGAAGGGAGGATGCAACAGCACTACTGCTCACCGAGCAGGGAAGGGGAGCGGCGGGGAGGGGAGCCAGGGTAAGCAGAGCACAAGACAGAGGCGGTCCCCCGCCTAAGCCCGCAGCAAAGGCCAGGAGACCTCGGCCAGCTCAGGGACGACAAGTGCGAAGCCTCCCCTTCCCCCACGGGCACAGGCGCAGCCTCAGCACCAGGAGGAGCCCGCAGCGGCGGCGAGGCCGCCGGACTTCCCTCCAGGACGCCGCCCCTCCCGCCAGGCCGGGACCACCTCCGAGCAGCACGGGGTGACCGATAACACGGTCGAGGCCGGGGCCGCCCGCAGCTGGGAGGTGGAGGAGGATGATGCGCGGCGGGGCCCATGCCAGCAGCAGGGGAGGGGAAAAAGGGGAAGGGGAGGTCCCGTACCTTAGAGTCCCCGCACAGCAGCAGCTCCGGGTAGCTGAACTCCACGCAGCCCTCCTCAGTGGGGTCCTTCAGCACCACCTCCAGGCGGACCGTCTGGCGGAGCGGGAGCGCCTCCCGCGGCGGCGGCGGCTCCTGCCGCCCGCTCTGGCGCGGCAGTGGCGGCGGCAGCGGCGGCGGCTCGGGCCGGGGGGGCTCCCGCTGCGGCGGCTGCTCGGGCCGGCCGGGGTCGCGGGGCGGCTCCGGGCGGGCGGCGCTGTCGCGGGGTGGCTCGTTCGGTGGCGGCTCCGGCGGCGGAGCCTCGCGGCCCGCCGGCGGCGGCTCCGGGTCGCGGCCCGCCGGCTCCCGCTCCAGCGCCGGGCTCTCGCCCTCGCGGCGCCGCACGGGTGACAGGCTGATGAACGGCACCCGGCGCGGCTCCGCCATCCTCCTCCTCCGCCGCCGCCACCCCCCCCTCCCCCCCGCCCGCCGTCCGCCGGCCCCCGCCTCTCGCGTTCGGTGACACCGCTCTCTGCGCTCCCTCCCACCGGCCCCAGCTCCTCCCTCTCCCCTCCTCCCCGCTCCGCCGCCCGGTCGGAGCTGCCCCCTACGTTCTCCTCGCCGCCCCCGCCATCTTGGTGCCCCCCCACATAAATAGAAGCAGC